>NW_028301545.1:0-170000 GCF_042242905.1 Orbicella faveolata
AGTCCTGATGGCCTTGTTTTGCAGTGAAATGGACACAGCAAAACTTTTTGAACGCTCACTTTCGAGCTTGTGGGCCGAAATATAGCCACACTTTACTTTAAGACTGAAACAGTAGCCGAGACCGCATTTCGCGCATCGTGATTTTGACAAACTTCGGCTCGCTTTCCCGGAACTTAGGGAATATTTTCCAGTCCCGGGGACCCTAAACTAACTTTTGATAGCTTTGGTTTGCAGTGAAATGCACACAGGAAAACTTTTTGAACGCTCACTTTCGAGCTTCCGGACAGAAATATAGCCCCACTTCAGTTTAAGACTGAAAGAGTAGCCGAGACCGTCTTACGCGCATCGTGATTTTGACCAACTTCGGCTCGATTTCCCGAAACTTCGGGGATATATTCAAGTTCCAAGGACTCTAAACTAACCCCTGATGGCCTTGGTCTGCAGTGAAATGGACACAGCAAATTTTTTTGAACGCTTACTTTCGAAATTCTGGGCCGAAATATAGCCCCACTTCACTTTAAGACTGAAATAGTAGCCGAGACCGCCTTAGACGCATGGTGATTTTCACCAACTTCGGCTTGAGTTGCCAGAACTTAAGGGATATTTTTTTGTCCCGCGGACTCTAAACTAACTCATGATGGCTTTGGTTTTAAGTTAAATTGAGAGAGCAAAACTTTTTGAACGCTCACTTTCGAGCTTCTGGGCCGAAATATACAGCCACGTCACTTTAAGACTAAAAGAGTAGCCGAGACTGCTTTACGCGCATCGTGATTTTGACAAACTTCGGCTCGATATCCCGGGAGTTGGGGGATATTTTGATGTCCCGGACACTGTAAACAATCTGCTGATGTGGCTTGGTTTGCGGTGAAATGGACACAGCAAAACTTTTTGAACTTTCACTTTCGAGCTTCTGGGCCAAAATATAGCCCCAGTTCACTTTAAGAATGAAAGAGTAGCCGAGACCGCCTTACGCGCATCGTGATTTTGACAAAATTCGCCTCGATTTCCCCGAACTTGGGCGGTATTTTCCAGTCCCGAGCAGTGTAAACTAACTCCTGATGGCCTTGGTTTGCAGTGAAATGAACAAGGTAATACTTTTTGAACGCTTATTTTCGAGCTTCTGGGATGAAAAAAAGCCCCACTTCACTTTAAGACTAAAAGTGTACGCGAGACCGCCTTACGCATTGTGATTTTGAGCAACTTCCGCTCGATTTTCTAGAATTTTGGCGATATTTTATAGTCCCGGGGACTCTAAATTAACTTCTGAAGGCCTTGGTTTGATGTGAAATGGACGCAGGAAAACTTTTTGAATGCTCACTTTCGAGCTTCTGGGCCGAAATACAACCGTACTTCACTTTCAGAGTGAAAAAGTAGCCGAGACCTCCTTACGAGCATCGTGATTTTGCCCCAGTTCAGCTCCATTTCCCGGAACTTGGGGCATATTTTCCAGTCCGGGGGACTGTAAACTAACTCCTGATGGCCTTGGTTTGCAGTTAAATGCACAAAGGGTAACTTTTTAAAGGTTCAATTTCGAGCTTCTGGGCCGAAATATAGCCCCACTTTACTTTAAGACTGAAAGAGTAGCCGAGACCGTCTTCCGCGCATCGTGATTTTGACCAACTTCGGTTCGATTTCCCGGAACTTCGGAGATATATTCCAGTCCCGGGGACTCTAAACTAACTGCTGATGGCCTTGGTTTGCGGGGAAATGGACACAGCACATTTTTGTGAAGGCTCACTTTCGAGCTTCTCGGCCGAAATATAGCCCTACTTCACTTTAAGACTGAAAGAGTAGCCGAGACCGCCTTACGCGCATCGTAATTTTGACCAACTTCGGCTCGATTTGCGGGAAGTTGGCGAATATTTTAAATTCCCGGGGAAGCTAAACTAACTCCCGCTGGCCTTAGTTTGCAGTTAAATGGACACAGCAAAACTTTTTGAACCCTCACTTTCGAGCTTATGGCTCGAAATATAGCCCCACTTAACTTGAAGACTGAAAGAGTAGCCGAGACCGCCTTACGCGCATCGTGATTTTGGGATACTTCGGCTCGAATTCCCGGAAATAGGGGGATATTTTCCAGTCCCGGGGACTCTAAACTGACCCCCGACGTCCTTGGTCTGCAGTAAAATGGACACAGCAAAACTTTTTGAACGCTCCCTTTTGAGCCTCTGGGCCGAAATATAGCTCCACTTCACTTTAAGAGTGAAAGAGTAGCCGAGACCGGCTTACGCCCATCGTAATTTTGACCAACTTCGGCTCGATTTCCCGGAACTTGGGGGATATTTTCCAGTCCCGCGGACTCTAAAGTCACTCCTGATGGCCTTGCTCTAGAGTGAAATGGACACAGCACAACTTTTTGAACTTTCACTTTCGAGCTTCTGGGGGGAAATATTGCCCCAGTTCACTTCAAGAATGAAAGAGTAACCGGGACCGCCTGACGCGCATCGTGATTTTGACCAACTTTGGCTCGATTTCCCGAAAAATGGAGGATATTTTCCGGTACCGGGGACTCTAAATTAACTCCTGATAACCTCGGTTTGCAGTGAAATGGACACAGCAAAACTTTTTGACCGCTCACTTTTGAGCTTCTGGGCCGAAGCATAGCCCTACTTCACTTTAAGACTGAAAGACTAGCCGAGACCGCATTACGCGCATCGTGATTTTGGGCTACTTCGGCTCGATTTCCCGGAACTTGGGAGATAATTCCCAGTCCCGGGCACTCTAAACTAATTCCTGATGGCCTTGGTTTTCAGTGAAATGGACACAGCCAAACTTTTTGAACGTTCACTTTCGAGCTTCTGGGCCGAAATATAGCCCCACTTTACTTTAAGACTGAAAGAGTAGCCGGGACCGCCTTACGCGCATGGTAATTTTGTCGAACTTCGGCTTGATTTCCTGGGACTTGGGGGATATTTTCCAGTCCCGGAAGCTCTAAACTAACTCCTGAATGCCTTGGTTTTTAGTGAAATGGACACAGGTAAGAGGAGCGCACGCTCGGTTTCCAGGTTGTAGGCCGAAATATAGCCCCACTTTATTTTAAGACTGAAAGTGTACACGAAACCGCCTTAAGCGCATCGAAATTTTTTAGCCACTATGGCTCGATATGCCAAAACTTGGGGGATCTTTTCCAGTCCCGGGGACTCTACCTTAACTCTTGATGGCCTTCGTTTTCAGTAAAATGGTCACAGGTAACAGGAGCGCACGCTCGGTGTCGACCTTCTAGGCCGAAATGTAGCCCCAGTACATTTTAAGACTGAAAGAGTAAACGAAACTGCCGTACGCCTATCGTAATTTTAAGAAAGTATGGCTATATTTGCCGAGACTTGGAGGATAGCTTCCAGTCTCGAGGATTCTAAACTATCTCCTGATGGACTTAGTTCTTAGTGAAATGGACACAGGTAAAAGGAGAGCACGTTCGGTGTCGAGCTTGTAGAACCGAAATATAGCCCCACTTCATTTGCGGAGTAAACGAGTAGCCGAGACCGCCTTACGCGCATCATGATTTTGAGCATCTTTGGCTCGATTTGACGGAATTCAGGAAATATTTTCCAGTCCCGAGGACTCCATGTTAACTCCTGATGAACTTAGTTTACAGTGATATGTACACAGGCAAAAGGAGCGCACGCTCGGTGTTGAGCTTCTCGGCCGAAATACAGCCCCACTTCATTTTAAGACTGAAAGAGTAGCCGAGACCGCCTTACGCGCATCGTGATTTTTAGCAACTTTGGCTCGATCTGCCAGAATTTGGGAAATAGTTTCCAGTCCCAAGGACTCTAAACTAACTCCTGATGGCCTAAGATGTCAGTGAAATGGACACAGGTAAAATTAGCGCACGCCCGGTCTCGAGCTTCTAGGTCGAAATATAGCCCCCCTTAATTTTAAGACTGAAAGAGTAGCCGAGACCGCCTTACGCGCATCGTGATTTTGGGCCACTTTTGCTCGATTTCCCGGAAGTTGGCGAATAATTTAAAGTCCCGGGGACGCTAAACTAACTCCCGATGACCTTGGTTTGCAGTTTAATGAACACAGCAAAACATTCTGAACGCTCACCTTCGAGCTTCAGTGCCGCAATATAGCCCTACTGAAATTTAAGACTGAAAGAATAACCGAGAGCCCGTTACGCGCATCGTAATTTTCATCAACTTCGGCGCCATTTCCTGGAACTTGGAGAATATTTTCCAGTTCCGGGGACTCTAAACTAACTCCTGATTGCCTTGGTTTGCAGTCAAATGGACACAGCAAAACTTTTTGAACGCTCACTTTCGAGCTTGTGGGCCTAAATATAGCCACACTTCACTTAAAGACTGAAACAGTAGCCGAGACCGCGTTACGCGCATTGTGATTTTGGGCAACTTCTGCTCGCTTTCCTGGAACTTGGGGAATATTTTCCAGTGCCGGGGACTCTAAACTAACTCCTGATGGCCATGGTTTGCAGTGAAATTCACACAGCACAAGTTTTTGAACGAACACTTTCGAGCTTTTAGGCCGAAATATAGTCCCACATCACTTACGACTTAAAGAGTAGCCGACACCGGCGTGCGCGCATCGTGATTTTGACCAACTTCGGGTCGATATTTCGGAACTTGGGGGATATTTTCCAGTCCCAGGGACTCTAAACTAACTCTTGATGGCCTTGGTTTGCAGTGAAATGGAGACAGCAAAACTTTTTGAACGCTCACCTTCAAGCTTCTGGGCCGAAATATAGCCCACTTTACTTTAATACTGAAAAGGTAGCCGAGACCGCCTTACGCGCATCGTGATTTTGACAAAGTTCGGGTGGATTTCCCGGAACTTGGGGGATATTTTCCAGTCGCTTGGACGCTAAACTAGGTGCCGATGGCCTTGTTTTGCAGTGATATGGACACAGCAAAGCTTTTCGAAGGCTCACTTTCGAGGTTGTGGGCCGAAATATAGCCATACTTCACTTTAAGACTGAAACAGTAGCCGAGACCACGTTTCGCGCATCGTGATTTTGATCAACTTCGGCTCGATTTCCCGGAACTTGCGAAATATTTTCCAGTCCCGGGGACTCTAAACTAACTCGTGCTGGTCTTGATTTGCAGTGAAACGGAAACAGAAAAAGTTTTTGAACGCATACTTTGGAGCTTCTGGACCGAAATAGAAGCCCACTTCACTTGAAGACTGAAAGAGTAGCCGAGACCGCCTTACGTGCATCGTGATTTTGAGCAACTTCGGCTCGATTTGCCGGAACTAAGGGGATATATTCCAGTTCTGAGGACTCTAAACTAATTCCTGATGGCCTTGGTTTGCAGTAAAATGGACCCAGCAAAACTGTTTGAACGCTCAATTTCGAGCTTCTGGGCCAAAATATAGCCCCCCATTACTTTAACACTGAAAGAGTAGCCGAGACCGCCTTACGTGCATCGTGATTTTGACAAACTTCGGGTTGATTTGCCGGAACTTGGGGGATATTTTCCAGTCCCGGGGACTCTCAACTAACTCCTGCTTGTCTTGGTTTGCAGTGAAATAGACAGAGCACAACTTTGGAGCTTCTGGGCAGAAATATAGCCCACTTTACTTTAAGACTGAAAGAGTAGATGAGACCGCCTTACGCGCATCGTAATTTTGACGAACTTCGAATGGATTTCCCGGAACTTGGAGGATATTTTGCAGTCCCTTGGACGCTAAACTAGGTGCCGATGGCCTTTTTTTGCAGTGAAATGGACACAGCAAAACTTTTTGAACCCTCACTTTCTAGCTTGTGGGCCGAAATATAGCCACACTTCACTTTAGGACTGACACAGTAGCCGAGACCACGTTACGCGCATCATGAATTTGATCAACTTCGACTCGATTTCCCGGGACTCGGGGGATATTCTCCAGTCCCGGGGACTCTAAACTAACTTCTGATGGCCTTGGTTTGCACTGAAAGTGACAGAGCAAAACTTTTTAAACACTCACTTTCGAGCTTCTGGGCCGAAATATAGCCCCACTTCACTTTAAGACTGAAAGAGTAGCCGAGACCACCTTACGCACATCGTGATTTTGACCAACTTCGGCTCGATTTACCGGAACTTGGGGGATATTTTGCAGTCCATAGGACTCTTAAGTAACCCCTGATGGCCTTGGTTTGCATTGAAATGGATACAGCAAAACTTTTTGAACGCTCACTTTTGAGCTTCTGGGCCGAAATATAGCCCCACTTCACTTTAAGACTGAAAGAGTAGCCGAGACCGTCTTACGCGCATCGTGATTTTGACCAACGTCTTCTCGATTTTCCGGAACTTGGGAAATACATTCCACTCCCGGGGACTCTAAACTAACTACTGATAGCCTTGGTTTGTAGTGAAATAGACACAGTAATTTTTTTTGAGCTTTGACCTTGTGGGCCGAAATAGAGCCCCACTTCATTTTAAGACTGAAGGAGTAGCCGACACCGCCTTAAGCGCACCGTGATTTTGACCAACTTCGGCTCGATTTGCCGGAACTTGGGGGATATTTTCCATTCCCGGGGACTCTAAACTAACTGCTGATTGTCTTGGTTTTCAGTAAAATGGACACAGCGAAACATTTTGAACGCTCACTCTCGAGATTCTGGACCGAAATAAAGCACCACTTTACTTTAAGACTGAAAGAGTAGCCGAGACCGTCTTGCGCAAATCGTGATTTTGACCAACTTCGGCTCGGTTTCCCGGAACTTGGGGGATATATTCCATTTCCGCGGGCTCTAAACTAACTCCTGATGGCCTTGGCTTTCAGTGAAATGGACAAAGGAAAGCTTTTTGAACACTCTCTTTGTAGCTTCTGGGCCGAAATAGAATCCCACTTCACTTTCAGACTGAAATAGTAGCCGAGACCGCCTCACGCGCATCGTGAGTTAGACCAAGTTCAGCTCGATTTCACGCAAGTTTTGGGATATTTTCCAGTCCGGGGGACTCTAAACTAACTCCGGATGGCCTTGGTTTGCATTGAAATGGACGCAGCACAATTTTTTGAACGCACACTTTCCAGATTCTGGGCCGAAATATAGCCCCACTTCACTTAAGACTGAAAGAGTAGCCGAGACCGCCTTGCTCGCATCGTGAGTTTGACAAACTTCCGGTCGATATTCCGGAACTTGGGGGATATTTTCCAGTCCCAGGAGCTCTAAACTAACTCCTCATGGCCTTAGTTTGCAGTGAAATGGAAAGAGCAAAACTTTTTGAACGCTCACCTTCGAGCTTCCTGGCCGAAATACAGCCCCACTTTACTTTAAGACTTAAAGAGTAACCGAGACCACCTTACGCGCATTGTGATTTTGACAAACTTCAAGTGGATCTCCCGGAACTTGGGGAACATTTTGCAGTTCCTTGGACAATAAACTAAGTCCTGATGGCCTTGTTTTGCAGTGAAATGGACACAGCAAAACTTTTTGAACGCTCACTTTCGAGCTTGTGGGCCGAAATATAGCCACACTTTACTTTAAGACTGAAACAGTAGCCGAGACCGCATTTCGCGCATCGTGATTTTGACAAACTTCGGCTCGCTTTCCCGGAACTTAGGGAATATTTTCCAGTCCCGGGGACCCTAAACTAACTTTTGATAGCTTTGGTTTGCAGTGAAATGCACACAGGAAAACTTTTTGAACGCTCACTTTCGAGCTTCCGGACAGAAATATAGCCCCACTTCAGTTTAAGACTGAAAGAGTAGCCGAGACCGTCTTACGCGCATCGTGATTTTGACCAACTTCGGCTCGATTTCCCGAAACTTCGGGGATATATTCAAGTTCCAAGGACTCTAAACTAACCCCTGATGGCCTTGGTCTGCAGTGAAATGGACACAGCAAATTTTTTTGAACGCTTACTTTCGAAATTCTGGGCCGAAATATAGCCCCACTTCACTTTAAGACTGAAATAGTAGCCGAGACCGCCTTAGACGCATGGTGATTTTCACCAACTTCGGCTTGAGTTGCCAGAACTTAAGGGATATTTTTTTGTCCCGCGGACTCTAAACTAACTCATGATGGCTTTGGTTTTAAGTTAAATTGAGAGAGCAAAACTTTTTGAACGCTCACTTTCGAGCTTCTGGGCCGAAATATACAGCCACGTCACTTTAAGACTAAAAGAGTAGCCGAGACTGCTTTACGCGCATCGTGATTTTGACAAACTTCGGCTCGATATCCCGGGAGTTGGGGGATATTTTGATGTCCCGGACACTGTAAACAATCTGCTGATGTGGCTTGGTTTGCGGTGAAATGGACACAGCAAAACTTTTTGAACTTTCACTTTCGAGCTTCTGGGCCAAAATATAGCCCCAGTTCACTTTAAGAATGAAAGAGTAGCCGAGACCGCCTTACGCGCATCGTGATTTTGACAAAATTCGCCTCGATTTCCCCGAACTTGGGCGGTATTTTCCAGTCCCGAGCAGTGTAAACTAACTCCTGATGGCCTTGGTTTGCAGTGAAATGAACAAGGTAATACTTTTTGAACGCTTATTTTCGAGCTTCTGGGATGAAAAAAAGCCCCACTTCACTTTAAGACTAAAAGTGTACGCGAGACCGCCTTACGCATTGTGATTTTGAGCAACTTCCGCTCGATTTTCTAGAATTTTGGCGATATTTTATAGTCCCGGGGACTCTAAATTAACTTCTGAAGGCCTTGGTTTGATGTGAAATGGACGCAGGAAAACTTTTTGAATGCTCACTTTCGAGCTTCTGGGCCGAAATACAACCGTACTTCACTTTCAGAGTGAAAAAGTAGCCGAGACCTCCTTACGAGCATCGTGATTTTGCCCCAGTTCAGCTCCATTTCCCGGAACTTGGGGCATATTTTCCAGTCCGGGGGACTGTAAACTAACTCCTGATGGCCTTGGTTTGCAGTTAAATGCACAAAGGGTAACTTTTTAAAGGTTCAATTTCGAGCTTCTGGGCCGAAATATAGCCCCACTTTACTTTAAGACTGAAAGAGTAGCCGAGACCGTCTTCCGCGCATCGTGATTTTGACCAACTTCGGTTCGATTTCCCGGAACTTCGGAGATATATTCCAGTCCCGGGGACTCTAAACTAACTGCTGATGGCCTTGGTTTGCGGGGAAATGGACACAGCACATTTTTGTGAAGGCTCACTTTCGAGCTTCTCGGCCGAAATATAGCCCTACTTCACTTTAAGACTGAAAGAGTAGCCGAGACCGCCTTACGCGCATCGTAATTTTGACCAACTTCGGCTCGATTTGCGGGAAGTTGGCGAATATTTTAAATTCCCGGGGAAGCTAAACTAACTCCCGCTGGCCTTAGTTTGCAGTTAAATGGACACAGCAAAACTTTTTGAACCCTCACTTTCGAGCTTATGGCTCGAAATATAGCCCCACTTAACTTGAAGACTGAAAGAGTAGCCGAGACCGCCTTACGCGCATCGTGATTTTGGGATACTTCGGCTCGAATTCCCGGAAATAGGGGGATATTTTCCAGTCCCGGGGACTCTAAACTGACCCCCGACGTCCTTGGTCTGCAGTAAAATGGACACAGCAAAACTTTTTGAACGCTCCCTTTTGAGCCTCTGGGCCGAAATATAGCTCCACTTCACTTTAAGAGTGAAAGAGTAGCCGAGACCGGCTTACGCCCATCGTAATTTTGACCAACTTCGGCTCGATTTCCCGGAACTTGGGGGATATTTTCCAGTCCCGCGGACTCTAAAGTCACTCCTGATGGCCTTGCTCTAGAGTGAAATGGACACAGCACAACTTTTTGAACTTTCACTTTCGAGCTTCTGGGGGGAAATATTGCCCCAGTTCACTTCAAGAATGAAAGAGTAACCGGGACCGCCTGACGCGCATCGTGATTTTGACCAACTTTGGCTCGATTTCCCGAAAAATGGAGGATATTTTCCGGTACCGGGGACTCTAAATTAACTCCTGATAACCTCGGTTTGCAGTGAAATGGACACAGCAAAACTTTTTGACCGCTCACTTTTGAGCTTCTGGGCCGAAGCATAGCCCTACTTCACTTTAAGACTGAAAGACTAGCCGAGACCGCATTACGCGCATCGTGATTTTGGGCTACTTCGGCTCGATTTCCCGGAACTTGGGAGATAATTCCCAGTCCCGGGCACTCTAAACTAATTCCTGATGGCCTTGGTTTTCAGTGAAATGGACACAGCCAAACTTTTTGAACGTTCACTTTCGAGCTTCTGGGCCGAAATATAGCCCCACTTTACTTTAAGACTGAAAGAGTAGCCGGGACCGCCTTACGCGCATGGTAATTTTGTCGAACTTCGGCTTGATTTCCTGGGACTTGGGGGATATTTTCCAGTCCCGGAAGCTCTAAACTAACTCCTGAATGCCTTGGTTTTTAGTGAAATGGACACAGGTAAGAGGAGCGCACGCTCGGTTTCCAGGTTGTAGGCCGAAATATAGCCCCACTTTATTTTAAGACTGAAAGTGTACACGAAACCGCCTTAAGCGCATCGAAATTTTTTAGCCACTATGGCTCGATATGCCAAAACTTGGGGGATCTTTTCCAGTCCCGGGGACTCTACCTTAACTCTTGATGGCCTTCGTTTTCAGTAAAATGGTCACAGGTAACAGGAGCGCACGCTCGGTGTCGACCTTCTAGGCCGAAATGTAGCCCCAGTACATTTTAAGACTGAAAGAGTAAACGAAACTGCCGTACGCCTATCGTAATTTTAAGAAAGTATGGCTATATTTGCCGAGACTTGGAGGATAGCTTCCAGTCTCGAGGATTCTAAACTATCTCCTGATGGACTTAGTTCTTAGTGAAATGGACACAGGTAAAAGGAGAGCACGTTCGGTGTCGAGCTTGTAGAACCGAAATATAGCCCCACTTCATTTGCGGAGTAAACGAGTAGCCGAGACCGCCTTACGCGCATCATGATTTTGAGCATCTTTGGCTCGATTTGACGGAATTCAGGAAATATTTTCCAGTCCCGAGGACTCCATGTTAACTCCTGATGAACTTAGTTTACAGTGATATGTACACAGGCAAAAGGAGCGCACGCTCGGTGTTGAGCTTCTCGGCCGAAATACAGCCCCACTTCATTTTAAGACTGAAAGAGTAGCCGAGACCGCCTTACGCGCATCGTGATTTTTAGCAACTTTGGCTCGATCTGCCAGAATTTGGGAAATAGTTTCCAGTCCCAAGGACTCTAAACTAACTCCTGATGGCCTAAGATGTCAGTGAAATGGACACAGGTAAAATTAGCGCACGCCCGGTCTCGAGCTTCTAGGTCGAAATATAGCCCCCCTTAATTTTAAGACTGAAAGAGTAGCCGAGACCGCCTTACGCGCATCGTGATTTTGGGCCACTTTTGCTCGATTTCCCGGAAGTTGGCGAATAATTTAAAGTCCCGGGGACGCTAAACTAACTCCCGATGACCTTGGTTTGCAGTTTAATGAACACAGCAAAACATTCTGAACGCTCACCTTCGAGCTTCAGTGCCGCAATATAGCCCTACTGAAATTTAAGACTGAAAGAATAACCGAGAGCCCGTTACGCGCATCGTAATTTTCATCAACTTCGGCGCCATTTCCTGGAACTTGGAGAATATTTTCCAGTTCCGGGGACTCTAAACTAACTCCTGATTGCCTTGGTTTGCAGTCAAATGGACACAGCAAAACTTTTTGAACGCTCACTTTCGAGCTTGTGGGCCTAAATATAGCCACACTTCACTTAAAGACTGAAACAGTAGCCGAGACCGCGTTACGCGCATTGTGATTTTGGGCAACTTCTGCTCGCTTTCCTGGAACTTGGGGAATATTTTCCAGTGCCGGGGACTCTAAACTAACTCCTGATGGCCATGGTTTGCAGTGAAATTCACACAGCACAAGTTTTTGAACGAACACTTTCGAGCTTTTAGGCCGAAATATAGTCCCACATCACTTACGACTTAAAGAGTAGCCGACACCGGCGTGCGCGCATCGTGATTTTGACCAACTTCGGGTCGATATTTCGGAACTTGGGGGATATTTTCCAGTCCCAGGGACTCTAAACTAACTCTTGATGGCCTTGGTTTGCAGTGAAATGGAGACAGCAAAACTTTTTGAACGCTCACCTTCAAGCTTCTGGGCCGAAATATAGCCCACTTTACTTTAATACTGAAAAGGTAGCCGAGACCGCCTTACGCGCATCGTGATTTTGACAAAGTTCGGGTGGATTTCCCGGAACTTGGGGGATATTTTCCAGTCGCTTGGACGCTAAACTAGGTGCCGATGGCCTTGTTTTGCAGTGATATGGACACAGCAAAGCTTTTCGAAGGCTCACTTTCGAGGTTGTGGGCCGAAATATAGCCATACTTCACTTTAAGACTGAAACAGTAGCCGAGACCACGTTTCGCGCATCGTGATTTTGATCAACTTCGGCTCGATTTCCCGGAACTTGCGAAATATTTTCCAGTCCCGGGGACTCTAAACTAACTCGTGCTGGTCTTGATTTGCAGTGAAACGGAAACAGAAAAAGTTTTTGAACGCATACTTTGGAGCTTCTGGACCGAAATAGAAGCCCACTTCACTTGAAGACTGAAAGAGTAGCCGAGACCGCCTTACGTGCATCGTGATTTTGAGCAACTTCGGCTCGATTTGCCGGAACTAAGGGGATATATTCCAGTTCTGAGGACTCTAAACTAATTCCTGATGGCCTTGGTTTGCAGTAAAATGGACCCAGCAAAACTGTTTGAACGCTCAATTTCGAGCTTCTGGGCCAAAATATAGCCCCCCATTACTTTAACACTGAAAGAGTAGCCGAGACCGCCTTACGTGCATCGTGATTTTGACAAACTTCGGGTTGATTTGCCGGAACTTGGGGGATATTTTCCAGTCCCGGGGACTCTCAACTAACTCCTGCTTGTCTTGGTTTGCAGTGAAATAGACAGAGCACAACTTTGGAGCTTCTGGGCAGAAATATAGCCCACTTTACTTTAAGACTGAAAGAGTAGATGAGACCGCCTTACGCGCATCGTAATTTTGACGAACTTCGAATGGATTTCCCGGAACTTGGAGGATATTTTGCAGTCCCTTGGACGCTAAACTAGGTGCCGATGGCCTTTTTTTGCAGTGAAATGGACACAGCAAAACTTTTTGAACCCTCACTTTCTAGCTTGTGGGCCGAAATATAGCCACACTTCACTTTAGGACTGACACAGTAGCCGAGACCACGTTACGCGCATCATGAATTTGATCAACTTCGACTCGATTTCCCGGGACTCGGGGGATATTCTCCAGTCCCGGGGACTCTAAACTAACTTCTGATGGCCTTGGTTTGCACTGAAAGTGACAGAGCAAAACTTTTTAAACACTCACTTTCGAGCTTCTGGGCCGAAATATAGCCCCACTTCACTTTAAGACTGAAAGAGTAGCCGAGACCACCTTACGCACATCGTGATTTTGACCAACTTCGGCTCGATTTACCGGAACTTGGGGGATATTTTGCAGTCCATAGGACTCTTAAGTAACCCCTGATGGCCTTGGTTTGCATTGAAATGGATACAGCAAAACTTTTTGAACGCTCACTTTTGAGCTTCTGGGCCGAAATATAGCCCCACTTCACTTTAAGACTGAAAGAGTAGCCGAGACCGTCTTACGCGCATCGTGATTTTGACCAACGTCTTCTCGATTTTCCGGAACTTGGGAAATACATTCCACTCCCGGGGACTCTAAACTAACTACTGATAGCCTTGGTTTGTAGTGAAATAGACACAGTAATTTTTTTTGAGCTTTGACCTTGTGGGCCGAAATAGAGCCCCACTTCATTTTAAGACTGAAGGAGTAGCCGACACCGCCTTAAGCGCACCGTGATTTTGACCAACTTCGGCTCGATTTGCCGGAACTTGGGGGATATTTTCCATTCCCGGGGACTCTAAACTAACTGCTGATTGTCTTGGTTTTCAGTAAAATGGACACAGCGAAACATTTTGAACGCTCACTCTCGAGATTCTGGACCGAAATAAAGCACCACTTTACTTTAAGACTGAAAGAGTAGCCGAGACCGTCTTGCGCAAATCGTGATTTTGACCAACTTCGGCTCGGTTTCCCGGAACTTGGGGGATATATTCCATTTCCGCGGGCTCTAAACTAACTCCTGATGGCCTTGGCTTTCAGTGAAATGGACAAAGGAAAGCTTTTTGAACACTCTCTTTGTAGCTTCTGGGCCGAAATAGAATCCCACTTCACTTTCAGACTGAAATAGTAGCCGAGACCGCCTCACGCGCATCGTGAGTTAGACCAAGTTCAGCTCGATTTCACGCAAGTTTTGGGATATTTTCCAGTCCGGGGGACTCTAAACTAACTCCGGATGGCCTTGGTTTGCATTGAAATGGACGCAGCACAATTTTTTGAACGCACACTTTCCAGATTCTGGGCCGAAATATAGCCCCACTTCACTTAAGACTGAAAGAGTAGCCGAGACCGCCTTGCTCGCATCGTGAGTTTGACAAACTTCCGGTCGATATTCCGGAACTTGGGGGATATTTTCCAGTCCCAGGAGCTCTAAACTAACTCCTCATGGCCTTAGTTTGCAGTGAAATGGAAAGAGCAAAACTTTTTGAACGCTCACCTTCGAGCTTCCTGGCCGAAATACAGCCCCACTTTACTTTAAGACTTAAAGAGTAACCGAGACCACCTTACGCGCATTGTGATTTTGACAAACTTCAAGTGGATCTCCCGGAACTTGGGGAACATTTTGCAGTTCCTTGGACAATAAACTAAGTCCTGATGGCCTTGTTTTGCAGTGAAATGGACACAGCAAAACTTTTTGAACGCTCACTTTCGAGCTTGTGGGCCGAAATATAGCCACACTTTACTTTAAGACTGAAACAGTAGCCGAGACCGCATTTCGCGCATCGTGATTTTGACAAACTTCGGCTCGCTTTCCCGGAACTTAGGGAATATTTTCCAGTCCCGGGGACCCTAAACTAACTTTTGATAGCTTTGGTTTGCAGTGAAATGCACACAGGAAAACTTTTTGAACGCTCACTTTCGAGCTTCCGGACAGAAATATAGCCCCACTTCAGTTTAAGACTGAAAGAGTAGCCGAGACCGTCTTACGCGCATCGTGATTTTGACCAACTTCGGCTCGATTTCCCGAAACTTCGGGGATATATTCAAGTTCCAAGGACTCTAAACTAACCCCTGATGGCCTTGGTCTGCAGTGAAATGGACACAGCAAATTTTTTTGAACGCTTACTTTCGAAATTCTGGGCCGAAATATAGCCCCACTTCACTTTAAGACTGAAATAGTAGCCGAGACCGCCTTAGACGCATGGTGATTTTCACCAACTTCGGCTTGAGTTGCCAGAACTTAAGGGATATTTTTTTGTCCCGCGGACTCTAAACTAACTCATGATGGCTTTGGTTTTAAGTTAAATTGAGAGAGCAAAACTTTTTGAACGCTCACTTTCGAGCTTCTGGGCCGAAATATACAGCCACGTCACTTTAAGACTAAAAGAGTAGCCGAGACTGCTTTACGCGCATCGTGATTTTGACAAACTTCGGCTCGATATCCCGGGAGTTGGGGGATATTTTGATGTCCCGGACACTGTAAACAATCTGCTGATGTGGCTTGGTTTGCGGTGAAATGGACACAGCAAAACTTTTTGAACTTTCACTTTCGAGCTTCTGGGCCAAAATATAGCCCCAGTTCACTTTAAGAATGAAAGAGTAGCCGAGACCGCCTTACGCGCATCGTGATTTTGACAAAATTCGCCTCGATTTCCCCGAACTTGGGCGGTATTTTCCAGTCCCGAGCAGTGTAAACTAACTCCTGATGGCCTTGGTTTGCAGTGAAATGAACAAGGTAATACTTTTTGAACGCTTATTTTCGAGCTTCTGGGATGAAAAAAAGCCCCACTTCACTTTAAGACTAAAAGTGTACGCGAGACCGCCTTACGCATTGTGATTTTGAGCAACTTCCGCTCGATTTTCTAGAATTTTGGCGATATTTTATAGTCCCGGGGACTCTAAATTAACTTCTGAAGGCCTTGGTTTGATGTGAAATGGACGCAGGAAAACTTTTTGAATGCTCACTTTCGAGCTTCTGGGCCGAAATACAACCGTACTTCACTTTCAGAGTGAAAAAGTAGCCGAGACCTCCTTACGAGCATCGTGATTTTGCCCCAGTTCAGCTCCATTTCCCGGAACTTGGGGCATATTTTCCAGTCCGGGGGACTGTAAACTAACTCCTGATGGCCTTGGTTTGCAGTTAAATGCACAAAGGGTAACTTTTTAAAGGTTCAATTTCGAGCTTCTGGGCCGAAATATAGCCCCACTTTACTTTAAGACTGAAAGAGTAGCCGAGACCGTCTTCCGCGCATCGTGATTTTGACCAACTTCGGTTCGATTTCCCGGAACTTCGGAGATATATTCCAGTCCCGGGGACTCTAAACTAACTGCTGATGGCCTTGGTTTGCGGGGAAATGGACACAGCACATTTTTGTGAAGGCTCACTTTCGAGCTTCTCGGCCGAAATATAGCCCTACTTCACTTTAAGACTGAAAGAGTAGCCGAGACCGCCTTACGCGCATCGTAATTTTGACCAACTTCGGCTCGATTTGCGGGAAGTTGGCGAATATTTTAAATTCCCGGGGAAGCTAAACTAACTCCCGCTGGCCTTAGTTTGCAGTTAAATGGACACAGCAAAACTTTTTGAACCCTCACTTTCGAGCTTATGGCTCGAAATATAGCCCCACTTAACTTGAAGACTGAAAGAGTAGCCGAGACCGCCTTACGCGCATCGTGATTTTGGGATACTTCGGCTCGAATTCCCGGAAATAGGGGGATATTTTCCAGTCCCGGGGACTCTAAACTGACCCCCGACGTCCTTGGTCTGCAGTAAAATGGACACAGCAAAACTTTTTGAACGCTCCCTTTTGAGCCTCTGGGCCGAAATATAGCTCCACTTCACTTTAAGAGTGAAAGAGTAGCCGAGACCGGCTTACGCCCATCGTAATTTTGACCAACTTCGGCTCGATTTCCCGGAACTTGGGGGATATTTTCCAGTCCCGCGGACTCTAAAGTCACTCCTGATGGCCTTGCTCTAGAGTGAAATGGACACAGCACAACTTTTTGAACTTTCACTTTCGAGCTTCTGGGGGGAAATATTGCCCCAGTTCACTTCAAGAATGAAAGAGTAACCGGGACCGCCTGACGCGCATCGTGATTTTGACCAACTTTGGCTCGATTTCCCGAAAAATGGAGGATATTTTCCGGTACCGGGGACTCTAAATTAACTCCTGATAACCTCGGTTTGCAGTGAAATGGACACAGCAAAACTTTTTGACCGCTCACTTTTGAGCTTCTGGGCCGAAGCATAGCCCTACTTCACTTTAAGACTGAAAGACTAGCCGAGACCGCATTACGCGCATCGTGATTTTGGGCTACTTCGGCTCGATTTCCCGGAACTTGGGAGATAATTCCCAGTCCCGGGCACTCTAAACTAATTCCTGATGGCCTTGGTTTTCAGTGAAATGGACACAGCCAAACTTTTTGAACGTTCACTTTCGAGCTTCTGGGCCGAAATATAGCCCCACTTTACTTTAAGACTGAAAGAGTAGCCGGGACCGCCTTACGCGCATGGTAATTTTGTCGAACTTCGGCTTGATTTCCTGGGACTTGGGGGATATTTTCCAGTCCCGGAAGCTCTAAACTAACTCCTGAATGCCTTGGTTTTTAGTGAAATGGACACAGGTAAGAGGAGCGCACGCTCGGTTTCCAGGTTGTAGGCCGAAATATAGCCCCACTTTATTTTAAGACTGAAAGTGTACACGAAGCCGCCTTAAGCGCATCGAAATTTTTTAGCCACTATGGCTCGATATGCCAAAACTTGGGGGATCTTTTCCAGTCCCGGGGACTCTACCTTAACTCTTGATGGCCTTCGTTTTCAGTAAAATGGTCACAGGTAACAGGAGCGCACGCTCGGTGTCGACCTTCTAGGCCGAAATGTAGCCCCAGTACATTTTAAGACTGAAAGAGTAAACGAAACTGCCGTACGCCTATCGTAATTTTAAGAAAGTATGGCTATATTTGCCGAGACTTGGAGGATAGCTTCCAGTCTCGAGGATTCTAAACTATCTCCTGATGGACTTAGTTCTTAGTGAAATGGACACAGGTAAAAGGAGAGCACGTTCGGTGTCGAGCTTGTAGAACCGAAATATAGCCCCACTTCATTTGCGGAGTAAACGAGTAGCCGAGACCGCCTTACGCGCATCATGATTTTGAGCATCTTTGGCTCGATTTGACGGAATTCAGGAAATATTTTCCAGTCCCGAGGACTCCATGTTAACTCCTGATGAACTTAGTTTACAGTGATATGTACACAGGCAAAAGGAGCGCACGCTCGGTGTTGAGCTTCTCGGCCGAAATACAGCCCCACTTCATTTTAAGACTGAAAGAGTAGCCGAGACCGCCTTACGCGCATCGTGATTTTTAGCAACTTTGGCTCGATCTGCCAGAATTTGGGAAATAGTTTCCAGTCCCAAGGACTCTAAACTAACTCCTGATGGCCTAAGATGTCAGTGAAATGGACACAGGTAAAATTAGCGCACGCCCGGTCTCGAGCTTCTAGGTCGAAATATAGCCCCCCTTAATTTTAAGACTGAAAGAGTAGCCGAGACCGCCTTACGCGCATCGTGATTTTGGGCCACTTTTGCTCGATTTCCCGGAAGTTGGCGAATAATTTAAAGTCCCGGGGACGCTAAACTAACTCCCGATGACCTTGGTTTGCAGTTTAATGAACACAGCAAAACATTCTGAACGCTCACCTTCGAGCTTCAGTGCCGCAATATAGCCCTACTGAAATTTAAGACTGAAAGAATAACCGAGAGCCCGTTACGCGCATCGTAATCTTCATCAACTTCGGCGCCATTTCCTGGAACTTGGAGAATATTTTCCAGTTCCGGGGACTCTAAACTAACTCCTGATTGCCTTGGTTTGCAGTCAAATGGACACAGCAAAACTTTTTGAACGCTCACTTTCGAGCTTGTGGGCCTAAATATAGCCACACTTCACTTAAAGACTGAAACAGTAGCCGAGACCGCGTTACGCGCATTGTGATTTTGGGCAACTTCTGCTCGCTTTCCTGGAACTTGGGGAATATTTTCCAGTGCCGGGGACTCTAAACTAACTCCTGATGGCCATGGTTTGCAGTGAAATTCACACAGCACAAGTTTTTGAACGAACACTTTCGAGCTTTTAGGCCGAAATATAGTCCCACATCACTTACGACTTAAAGAGTAGCCGACACCGGCGTGCGCGCATCGTGATTTTGACCAACTTCGGGTCGATATTTCGGAACTTGGGGGATATTTTCCAGTCCCAGGGACTCTAAACTAACTCTTGATGGCCTTGGTTTGCAGTGAAATGGAGACAGCAAAACTTTTTGAACGCTCACCTTCAAGCTTCTGGGCCGAAATATAGCCCACTTTACTTTAATACTGAAAAGGTAGCCGAGACCGCCTTACGCGCATCGTGATTTTGACAAAGTTCGGGTGGATTTCCCGGAACTTGGGGGATATTTTCCAGTCGCTTGGACGCTAAACTAGGTGCCGATGGCCTTGTTTTGCAGTGATATGGACACAGCAAAGCTTTTCGAAGGCTCACTTTCGAGGTTGTGGGCCGAAATATAGCCATACTTCACTTTAAGACTGAAACAGTAGCCGAGACCACGTTTCGCGCATCGTGATTTTGATCAACTTCGGCTCGATTTCCCGGAACTTGCGAAATATTTTCCAGTCCCGGGGACTCTAAACTAACTCGTGCTGGTCTTGATTTGCAGTGAAACGGAAACAGAAAAAGTTTTTGAACGCATACTTTGGAGCTTCTGGACCGAAATAGAAGCCCACTTCACTTGAAGACTGAAAGAGTAGCCGAGACCGCCTTACGTGCATCGTGATTTTGAGCAACTTCGGCTCGATTTGCCGGAACTAAGGGGATATATTCCAGTTCTGAGGACTCTAAACTAATTCCTGATGGCCTTGGTTTGCAGTAAAATGGACCCAGCAAAACTGTTTGAACGCTCAATTTCGAGCTTCTGGGCCAAAATATAGCCCCCCATTACTTTAACACTGAAAGAGTAGCCGAGACCGCCTTACGTGCATCGTGATTTTGACAAACTTCGGGTTGATTTGCCGGAACTTGGGGGATATTTTCCAGTCCCGGGGACTCTCAACTAACTCCTGCTTGTCTTGGTTTGCAGTGAAATAGACAGAGCACAACTTTGGAGCTTCTGGGCAGAAATATAGCCCACTTTACTTTAAGACTGAAAGAGTAGATGAGACCGCCTTACGCGCATCGTAATTTTGACGAACTTCGAATGGATTTCCCGGAACTTGGAGGATATTTTGCAGTCCCTTGGACGCTAAACTAGGTGCCGATGGCCTTTTTTTGCAGTGAAATGGACACAGCAAAACTTTTTGAACCCTCACTTTCTAGCTTGTGGGCCGAAATATAGCCACACTTCACTTTAGGACTGACACAGTAGCCGAGACCACGTTACGCGCATCATGAATTTGATCAACTTCGACTCGATTTCCCGGGACTCGGGGGATATTCTCCAGTCCCGGGGACTCTAAACTAACTTCTGATGGCCTTGGTTTGCACTGAAAGTGACAGAGCAAAACTTTTTAAACACTCACTTTCGAGCTTCTGGGCCGAAATATAGCCCCACTTCACTTTAAGACTGAAAGAGTAGCCGAGACCACCTTACGCACATCGTGATTTTGACCAACTTCGGCTCGATTTACCGGAACTTGGGGGATATTTTGCAGTCCATAGGACTCTTAAGTAACCCCTGATGGCCTTGGTTTGCATTGAAATGGATACAGCAAAACTTTTTGAACGCTCACTTTTGAGCTTCTGGGCCGAAATATAGCCCCACTTCACTTTAAGACTGAAAGAGTAGCCGAGACCGTCTTACGCGCATCGTGATTTTGACCAACGTCTTCTCGATTTTCCGGAACTTGGGAAATACATTCCACTCCCGGGGACTCTAAACTAACTACTGATAGCCTTGGTTTGTAGTGAAATAGACACAGTAATTTTTTTTGAGCTTTGACCTTGTGGGCCGAAATAGAGCCCCACTTCATTTTAAGACTGAAGGAGTAGCCGACACCGCCTTAAGCGCACCGTGATTTTGACCAACTTCGGCTCGATTTGCCGGAACTTGGGGGATATTTTCCATTCCCGGGGACTCTAAACTAACTGCTGATTGTCTTGGTTTTCAGTAAAATGGACACAGCGAAACATTTTGAACGCTCACTCTCGAGATTCTGGACCGAAATAAAGCACCACTTTACTTTAAGACTGAAAGAGTAGCCGAGACCGTCTTGCGCAAATCGTGATTTTGACCAACTTCGGCTCGGTTTCCCGGAACTTGGGGGATATATTCCATTTCCGCGGGCTCTAAACTAACTCCTGATGGCCTTGGCTTTCAGTGAAATGGACAAAGGAAAGCTTTTTGAACACTCTCTTTGTAGCTTCTGGGCCGAAATAGAATCCCACTTCACTTTCAGACTGAAATAGTAGCCGAGACCGCCTCACGCGCATCGTGAGTTAGACCAAGTTCAGCTCGATTTCACGCAAGTTTTGGGATATTTTCCAGTCCGGGGGACTCTAAACTAACTCCGGATGGCCTTGGTTTGCATTGAAATGGACGCAGCACAATTTTTTGAACGCACACTTTCCAGATTCTGGGCCGAAATATAGCCCCACTTCACTTAAGACTGAAAGAGTAGCCGAGACCGCCTTGCTCGCATCGTGAGTTTGACAAACTTCCGGTCGATATTCCGGAACTTGGGGGATATTTTCCAGTCCCAGGAGCTCTAAACTAACTCCTCATGGCCTTAGTTTGCAGTGAAATGGAAAGAGCAAAACTTTTTGAACGCTCACCTTCGAGCTTCCTGGCCGAAATACAGCCCCACTTTACTTTAAGACTTAAAGAGTAACCGAGACCACCTTACGCGCATTGTGATTTTGACAAACTTCAAGTGGATCTCCCGGAACTTGGGGAACATTTTGCAGTTCCTTGGACAATAAACTAAGTCCTGATGGCCTTGTTTTGCAGTGAAATGGACACAGCAAAACTTTTTGAACGCTCACTTTCGAGCTTGTGGGCCGAAATATAGCCACACTTTACTTTAAGACTGAAACAGTAGCCGAGACCGCATTTCGCGCATCGTGATTTTGACAAACTTCGGCTCGCTTTCCCGGAACTTAGGGAATATTTTCCAGTCCCGGGGACCCTAAACTAACTTTTGATAGCTTTGGTTTGCAGTGAAATGCACACAGGAAAACTTTTTGAACGCTCACTTTCGAGCTTCCGGACAGAAATATAGCCCCACTTCAGTTTAAGACTGAAAGAGTAGCCGAGACCGTCTTACGCGCATCGTGATTTTGACCAACTTCGGCTCGATTTCCCGAAACTTCGGGGATATATTCAAGTTCCAAGGACTCTAAACTAACCCCTGATGGCCTTGGTCTGCAGTGAAATGGACACAGCAAATTTTTTTGAACGCTTACTTTCGAAATTCTGGGCCGAAATATAGCCCCACTTCACTTTAAGACTGAAATAGTAGCCGAGACCGCCTTAGACGCATGGTGATTTTCACCAACTTCGGCTTGAGTTGCCAGAACTTAAGGGATATTTTTTTGTCCCGCGGACTCTAAACTAACTCATGATGGCTTTGGTTTTAAGTTAAATTGAGAGAGCAAAACTTTTTGAACGCTCACTTTCGAGCTTCTGGGCCGAAATATACAGCCACGTCACTTTAAGACTAAAAGAGTAGCCGAGACTGCTTTACGCGCATCGTGATTTTGACAAACTTCGGCTCGATATCCCGGGAGTTGGGGGATATTTTGATGTCCCGGACACTGTAAACAATCTGCTGATGTGGCTTGGTTTGCGGTGAAATGGACACAGCAAAACTTTTTGAACTTTCACTTTCGAGCTTCTGGGCCAAAATATAGCCCCAGTTCACTTTAAGAATGAAAGAGTAGCCGAGACCGCCTTACGCGCATCGTGATTTTGACAAAATTCGCCTCGATTTCCCCGAACTTGGGCGGTATTTTCCAGTCCCGAGCAGTGTAAACTAACTCCTGATGGCCTTGGTTTGCAGTGAAATGAACAAGGTAATACTTTTTGAACGCTTATTTTCGAGCTTCTGGGATGAAAAAAAGCCCCACTTCACTTTAAGACTAAAAGTGTACGCGAGACCGCCTTACGCATTGTGATTTTGAGCAACTTCCGCTCGATTTTCTAGAATTTTGGCGATATTTTATAGTCCCGGGGACTCTAAATTAACTTCTGAAGGCCTTGGTTTGATGTGAAATGGACGCAGGAAAACTTTTTGAATGCTCACTTTCGAGCTTCTGGGCCGAAATACAACCGTACTTCACTTTCAGAGTGAAAAAGTAGCCGAGACCTCCTTACGAGCATCGTGATTTTGCCCCAGTTCAGCTCCATTTCCCGGAACTTGGGGCATATTTTCCAGTCCGGGGGACTGTAAACTAACTCCTGATGGCCTTGGTTTGCAGTTAAATGCACAAAGGGTAACTTTTTAAAGGTTCAATTTCGAGCTTCTGGGCCGAAATATAGCCCCACTTTACTTTAAGACTGAAAGAGTAGCCGAGACCGTCTTCCGCGCATCGTGATTTTGACCAACTTCGGTTCGATTTCCCGGAACTTCGGAGATATATTCCAGTCCCGGGGACTCTAAACTAACTGCTGATGGCCTTGGTTTGCGGGGAAATGGACACAGCACATTTTTGTGAAGGCTCACTTTCGAGCTTCTCGGCCGAAATATAGCCCTACTTCACTTTAAGACTGAAAGAGTAGCCGAGACCGCCTTACGCGCATCGTAATTTTGACCAACTTCGGCTCGATTTGCGGGAAGTTGGCGAATATTTTAAATTCCCGGGGAAGCTAAACTAACTCCCGCTGGCCTTAGTTTGCAGTTAAATGGACACAGCAAAACTTTTTGAACCCTCACTTTCGAGCTTATGGCTCGAAATATAGCCCCACTTAACTTGAAGACTGAAAGAGTAGCCGAGACCGCCTTACGCGCATCGTGATTTTGGGATACTTCGGCTCGAATTCCCGGAAATAGGGGGATATTTTCCAGTCCCGGGGACTCTAAACTGACCCCCGACGTCCTTGGTCTGCAGTAAAATGGACACAGCAAAACTTTTTGAACGCTCCCTTTTGAGCCTCTGGGCCGAAATATAGCTCCACTTCACTTTAAGAGTGAAAGAGTAGCCGAGACCGGCTTACGCCCATCGTAATTTTGACCAACTTCGGCTCGATTTCCCGGAACTTGGGGGATATTTTCCAGTCCCGCGGACTCTAAAGTCACTCCTGATGGCCTTGCTCTAGAGTGAAATGGACACAGCACAACTTTTTGAACTTTCACTTTCGAGCTTCTGGGGGGAAATATTGCCCCAGTTCACTTCAAGAATGAAAGAGTAACCGGGACCGCCTGACGCGCATCGTGATTTTGACCAACTTTGGCTCGATTTCCCGAAAAATGGAGGATATTTTCCGGTACCGGGGACTCTAAATTAACTCCTGATAACCTCGGTTTGCAGTGAAATGGACACAGCAAAACTTTTTGACCGCTCACTTTTGAGCTTCTGGGCCGAAGCATAGCCCTACTTCACTTTAAGACTGAAAGACTAGCCGAGACCGCATTACGCGCATCGTGATTTTGGGCTACTTCGGCTCGATTTCCCGGAACTTGGGAGATAATTCCCAGTCCCGGGCACTCTAAACTAATTCCTGATGGCCTTGGTTTTCAGTGAAATGGACACAGCCAAACTTTTTGAACGTTCACTTTCGAGCTTCTGGGCGGAAATATAGCCCCACTTTACTTTAAGACTGAAAGAGTAGCCGGGACCGCCTTACGCGCATGGTAATTTTGTCGAACTTCGGCTTGATTTCCTGGGACTTGGGGGATATTTTCCAGTCCCGGAAGCTCTAAACTAACTCCTGAATGCCTTGGTTTTTAGTGAAATGGACACAGGTAAAAGGAGCGCACGCTCGGTTTCCAGGTTGTAGGCCGAAATATAGTGCCACTTTATTTTAAGACTGAAAGTGTACACGAAGCCGCCTTAAGCGCATCGAAATTTTTAGCCACTATGGCTCGATATGCCAAAACTTGGGGGATATTTTCCAGTCCCGGGGACTCTACCCTACCTCTTGATGGCCTTAGTTTTCAGTAAAATGGTCACAGGTAACAGGAGCGCACGCTCGGTGTCGACCTTCTAGGCCGAAATGTAGCCCCAGTACATTTTAAGACTGAAAGAGTAAACGAAACTGCCGTACGCCTATCGTAATTTTAAGAAAGTATGGCTATATTTGCCGAGACTTGGAGGATAGCTTCCAGTCTCGAGGATTCTAAACTATCTCCTGATGGACTTAGTTCTTAGTGAAATGGACACAGGTAAAAGGAGAGCACGCTCGGTGTCGAGCTTGTAGAACCGAAATATAGCCCCACTTCATTTGCGGAGTAAACGAGTAGCCGAGACCGCCTTACGCGCATCGTGATTTTGAGCATCTTTGGCTCGATATGCCGGAATTCGGGCAATATTTTCCAGTCCCGAGGACTCTATGTTAACTCCTGATGAACTTAGTTTACAGTGATATGTACACAGGCAAAAGGAGCGCACGCTCGGTGTTGAGCTTCTCGGCCGAAATACAGCCCCACTTCATTTTAAGACTGAAAGAGTAGCCGAGACCGCCTTACGCGCATCGTGATTTTTAGCAACTTTGGCTCGATCTGCCAGAATTTGGGAAATAGTTTCCAGTCCCAAGGACTCTAAACTAACTCCTGATGGCCTAAGATGTCAGTGAAATGGACACAGGTAAAATTAGCGCACGCCCGGTCTCGAGCTTCTAGGTCGAAATATAGCCCCCCTTAATTTTAAGACTGAAAGAGTAGCCGAGACCGCCTTACGCGCATCGTGATTTTGGGCCACTTTTGCTCGATTTCCCGGAAGTTGGCGAATAATTTAAAGTCCCGGGGATGCTAAACTAACTCCCGATGACCTTGGTTTGCAGTTTAATGAACACAGCAAAACATTCTGAACGCTCACCTTCGAGCTTCAGTGCCGCAATATAGCCCTACTTAAATTTATGACTGAAAGAATAACCGAGAGCCCGTTACGCGCATCGTAATTTTCATCAACTTCGGCGCCATTTCCTGGAACTTGGAGAATATTTTCCAGTTCCGGGGACTCTAAACTAACTCCTGATTACCTTGGTTTGCAGTCAAATGGACACAGCAAAACTTTTTGAACGCTCACTTTCGAGCTTGTGGGCCTAAATATAGCCACACTTCACATTAAGACTGAAACAGTAGCCGAGACCGCATTACGCGCATCGTGATTTTGAGCAACTTCTGCTCGCTTTCCTGGAACTTGGGGAATATTTTCCAGTGCCGGGGACTCTAAACTAACTCCTGATGGCCATGGTTTGCAGTGAAATTCACACAGCACAAGTTTTTGAACAAACACTTTCGAGCCTTTAGGCCGAAATATAGTCCCACATCACTTACGACTTAAAGAGTAGCCGAGACCGGCGTGCGCGAATCGTGATTTTGACCAACTTCGGGTCGATATTCCGGAACTTGGGGGATTTTTTCCAGTCCCTTGGACGCTAAAGTACGTGCCGATGGCCTTCTTTTGCAGTGAAATGGACACAGGAAAGCTTTTCGAAGGCTCACTTTTGAGGTTGTGGGCCGAAATATAGCCATACTTTAAGACTGAAACAGTAGCCGAGACCACGTTTCGCGCATCGTTATTTTGATCAACTTCGGCTCGATTTCCCGGAGCTTGCGAAATATTTTCCAGTCCCGGGGACTCTAAACTAACTCGTGCTGGTCTTGATTTGCAGTGAAACGGAAACAGAAAAAGTTTTTGAACGCATACTTTCGAGCTTCTGGACCGAAATAGAAGCCCACTTCACTTGAAGACTGAAAGAGTAGCCGAGACAGCCTTACGTGCATCGTGATTTTGAGCAACTTCGGCTCGATTTGCCGGAACTAAGGGGATATATTCCAGCTCTGAGGACTCTAAACTAATTCCTGATGGCCTTGGTTTGCAGTAAAATGGACCCAGCAAAACTGTTTGAACGCTCAATTTCGAGCTTCTGGGCCAAAATATAGCCCCCCATTACTTTAACACTGAAAGAGTAGCCGAGACCGCCTTACGTGCATCGTGATTTTGACAAACTTCGGGTTGATTTGCCGGAACTTAGGGGATATTTTCCAGTCCCGGGGACTCTCAACTAACTCCTGCTTGTCTTGGTTTGCAGTGAAATGGACACAGCGAAAGTTTTTGAACGCTCACTCTCGAGCTTCTGGGCCGAAATAGAGCCCCATTTTACTTTAAGACTGAAAGAGTAGGCGAGACCGTGTTGAGCGAATCGTGATTTTGACCAATTTCGCGTTTATTTCCCGAAACTTGCGGGGTATATTCCAGTCAAAGGGACTCTACAGTAACTCCTGATGGCCTTGGTTTTCAGTGAAATGGACAGAGCACAACCTTGGAGCTTCTGGGCAGAAATATAGCCCCACTTTACTTTAAGACTGAAAGAGTAGATGAGACCGCCTTACGCGCATCGTAATTTTGACGAACTTCGAATGGATTTCCCGGAACTTGGGGGATATTTTGCAGTCCCTTGGACGCTAAACTAAGTCCTGATGGCCTTGTTTTGAAGTAAAATCTACACAACAAAACTCTTTGAACGCTCACTTTCTAGGTTGTGGGCCGAAATATAGCCACACTTTACTTTAGGACTGACACAGTAGCCGAGACCACGTTACGCGCATCATGAATTTGATCAACTTCGGCTCGATTTCCCGGGACTTGGGGGATATTCTCCAGTCCCGGGGACTCTAAACTAACTTCTGATGGCCTTGGTTTGCACTGAAAGTGACAGAGCAAAACTTTTCAAACACTCACTTTCGAGCTTCTGGGCCGAAATATAGCCCCACTTCACTTTAAGACTGAAAGACTAGCCGAGACCACCTTACGCGCATCGTTATTTTGACCAACTTCGGCTCGATTTACCGGAACTTGGGGGATATTTTACAGTCCCGAGGACTCTTAAGTAACTCCTGATGGCCTTGGTTTGCATTTAAATGGATACAGCAAAACTTTTTGAACGCTCACTTTTGAGCTTCTGGGCCGAAATATAGCCCCACTTCACTTTAAGACTGAAAGACTAGCCGAGACCACCTTACGCGCATCGTTATTTTGACCAACTTCGGCTCGATTTACCGGAACTTGGGGGATATTTTACAGTCCCGAGGACTCTTAAGTAACTCCTGATGGCCTTGGTTTGCATTTAAATGGATACAGCAAAACTTTTTGAACGCTCACTTTTGAGCTTCTGGGCCGAAATATAGCCCCACTTCACTTTAAGACTGAAAGAGTAGCCGAGACCGTCTTACGCGCATCGTGATTTTGACCAACGTCTTCTCGATTTTCCGGAACTTGGGAAATACATTCCACTCCCGGGGACTCTAAACTAACTACTGATAGCCTTGGTTTGCAGTGAAATAGACAGTAATTTTTTTTGAGCTTTGAGTTTGTGGGCCGAAATAGTGCCCCACTTCACTTTAAGACTGATGGAGTAGCCGACACCGCCTTAAGCGCACCGTGATTTTGACCAACCTCGGCTCGATTTGGCGGAACTTGGGGGATATTTTCCAGTCCCGGGCACTCTAAACTAACTCCTGATTGTCTTGGTTTTCAGTGAAATAACCACAGCGAAACATTTTGAACGCTCACTCTCGAGATTCTGGACCGAAATAAAGCACCACTTTACTTTAAGACTGAAAGAGTAGCCGAGACCGTCTTGCGCAAATCGTGATTTTGACCAACTTCGGCTCGGTTTCCCGGAACTTGGGGGATATATTCCATTTCCGCGGGCTCTAAACTAACTCCTGATGGCCTTGGTTTTCAGTGAAATGGACAAAGGAAAGCTTTTTGAACACTCTCTTTGTAGCTTCTGGGCCGAAATAGAATCCCACTTCACTTTCAGACTGATATAGTAGCCGAGACCGCCTCACGCGCATCGTGAGTTAGACCAAGTTCAGCTCGATTTCACGCAAGTTTTGGGATATTTTCCAGTCCGGGGGACTCTAAACTAACTCCGGATGGCCTTGGTTTGCACTGAAATGCGCACAGCATAAATTTTTGAAGGCCCACTTTGGAGCTTCTGGGCCGAAATATAGCCCCACTTCATTTTAAGACTGAAACAGTAGCCGAGACCACGTTACGCGCATCGTGAATTTGATCAACTTCGGCTCCAATTCCCGGGACTTGGGGGATATGTTGCAGTCCCGAGGAGTCTAAACTAACTCCTGATGGCCCTGGTTTGCAGTGAAATAAACACAGCAAATCTTTTTGAACTTTCACTTTCTAGCTTCTGGGCCGAATTATAGCCCCAGTTCACTTTAAGAATCAGAGTAGCCGAAACCGGCTTACGCGCATCGTGATTTTGACAAACTTCGGCTCGATTTCCCCGAACTTGGGCGATATTTTCCAGTCCCGAGCAGTCTAAACTATCTCCTGATGGCCTTGGTTTGCAGTGAAATGAACAAGGTAACACGTTTTGAACGCTTATTTTCGAGCTTCTGGGATGAAATATAGCCCCACTTCACTTTAAGACTGAAAGAGTAGGCGAGACCGCCTTACGCGCATCGTGATTTTGAGCAACTTCCGCTCGATTTTCTAGATTTTTGGCGATATTTTCAAGTCCCCGGGACTCTAAACTAACTCCTGATGGCCTTGGTTTGATCTGAAATGGACGCAGGAAAACTTTTTGAACGCTCAGTTTCGAGCTTCTGGGCCGAAATACAACCGTACTTCACTTTAAGACTGAAATAGTAGCCGAGACCTCCTTACGAGCATCGTGATTTTGACCCAGTTCAGCTCGATTTCCCGGAACTTGGGGATTATTTTCCACTCCGGGGGACTTTAAACTAACTCCTGAGGGCCTTGGTTTGCAGTTAAATGCACAAAGCGTAACGTTTTAAAGGTTCACGTTCGAGCTTCTGGGCCGAAATATAGCCCCACTTTACTTTAAGACTGAAAGACTAGCCGAGACCGTCTTACGCGCATCGTGATTTTGACCAACTTCCGTTCGATTTCGCGAAACTTCAGGGATATATTCCAGTCCCGGCAACTCTAAACTAACTGCTGATGGCCTTGGTTTGCAGTGAAATGGACACAGCACATTTTTTTGAACCCTCACTTTCGAGCTTCTCGGCCGGAATATAGCCATACTTCACTTTAAGACTGAAAGAGTAGCCGAGACCGCCTTACGCGCATCGTAGTTTTGACCAACTCCGGCTCGATTTGCATGAAGTTGGCGAATATTTTCAATTCCCGGGGAAGCTTAACTAACTTCCGATGGCCTTAGTTTGCAGTTAAATGGACACAGCAAAACTTTTTGAACGCTCACTTTCGAGCTTATGGCTCGAAATATAGCCCCACTTAACTTCAAGACTGAAAGAGTAGCCGAGACCGCCTTACGCGCATCGTGATTTTGGGATACCTCGGCTCGATTTCCCGGAAATAGGGGGATATTTTCCAGTCCCGGGGACTGTAAACTAACTCCTGATGGCCTTGGTTTCCAGTGAAATGGCCACAGGAACACTGTTTGAACGCGCACTTTCGAGCTTGCTGGCCGAAATATAGCCCTACTTCTTTTTAAGAGTGAAAGAGTAGGCGGGAGCGCCTTACGCGCATTGTGATTTTGAGGATCTTTGGCTCGATCTGGCGAAACTTGGGAGATATTTTCCAGTCCCAAAGTCTCTAAACTCACTCCTGAGTGTCTAAGATGTGAGTGAAATAGACACAAAAATTTTTGAACCCTTACTTTCGAGCTTCTGGAGTTAAATCTAAGCCCACTTTACCTTAAGACTGAAAGAGTAGCTGAGACCCCTTTCAGCGCATCGTGATTTTGACTAACTTCGGGTGGATTTCCCGTAACTTGGGGCATATTTCCAGTTCCTTTGACGCTAAACTAAGTCGTGATGGCCTTGTTTTGCAGTGAAATGGACACAGCAAAACTTTTTAAACACTCAGTTTTGAGATTCTGGGCCGAAATATTGCCCCAATTCACTTTAAGACTGAAAAAGTAGCCGAGACCGCCGTACGCGCGTGGTGATTTTGACCAACTTCGGTTAAATTTCCCGGAACTTGGGGGATATTTTCCAGTCCCGGGGACTCTAAACTGACCCCCGACGTCCTTGGTCTGCAGTAAAATGGACACAGCAAAACTTTTTGAACGCTCACTTTTGAGCTTCTGGCCAGAAATATAGCTCCACTTCACTTTAAGAGTGAAATGGTAGCCGAGACCGCCTTACGCCCATCGTAATTTTGACCAACTTCGGCTCGATTTCCCGGAACTTGGGGGATATTTTCCAGTCCCGCGGACTCTAAAGTCACTCCTGATGGCCTTGCTCTGGAGTGAAATGGACACAGCACAACTTTTTGAACGCTCACTTTCGAGCTTCTGGGGGGTAATATTGCCCCAGTTCACTTTAAGAATGAAAGAGTAACCGGGACCACCTTACGCGCATCGTGATTTTGACCAACTTTGGCTCGATTTCCCGAAAAATGGAGGATATTTTCCGGTACCGGGAACTCTAAACTAACTCCTGATTACCTCGGTTTGCAGTGAAATGGACACAGCACAACTTTTTGAGCGCTCACTTTTGAGCTTCTGGGCCGAAGCATAGCCCTACTTCACTTTAAGACTGAAAGACTAGCCGAGACCGCCTTAAGCGCATCGTGATTTTGGGCTACTTCGGCTCGATTTCCCGGAACTTGGGCGATAATTCCCAGTCCCGGGCACTCTAAACTAATTCCTGATGGCCTTGGTTTTCAGTGAAATGGACGCAGCGAAACTTTTTGAACGTTCACCTTCAACCTTCTGGGCCGAAATATAGCCCCACTTTACTTTAAGACTGAAAGAGTAGATGAGACCGCCTTACGCGCATGGTAATTTTGACGAACTTCGAATGGATTTCCCGGAACTTGGGGGATATTTTGCAGTCCCTTGGACGCTAAACTAAGTCCTGATGGCCTTGTTTTGAAGTAAAATGGACACAACAAAACTTTTTGAACGCTCACTCTCTAGCTTGTGGGCCGAAATATAGCCACACTTTACCTTAGGACTGACACAGTAGCCGAGACCACGTTACGCGCATCATGAATTTGATCAACTTCGGCTCGATTTACCGGAACTTGGGGGATATTTTCCAGTCCCGAGGACTCTAAACTAACTCCTGATCGCCTTGTTTTGCAGTGAAATGGACACAGCAAAACTTTTTGAACGCTCACTTTCGAGCTTTTGGGCCGAAATATACCCACAATTTACTTTAAGACTGAAACAGTAGCCGAGACCGCATTTTGCGCATCGTGATTTTGATCAACTTCGGCTCGCTTTCCCGGAAGTGGGAGAATATTTTCCAGTCCCGGGGACCCTAAACTAACTTCTGATAGCTTTGGTTTGCAGTGAAATGCACACAGCAAAACTTTTTGAACGCTCACTTTCGAGCTTCTGGACAGAAATATAGCCCCACTTGACTTTAAGACTGAAAGGGTAGCCGAGACCGCTTTGGGAGCATCGTGATTTTGACCAACTTCAGCTCTATTTACCGGAACTTGGGAAATATTTTCCAGTCCCAGGGACGCTAAACTAACTCGTGATGGCCTTGTTTTTCAGTCAAAGAACACAGCAAAACTTTCTGAAGGCTCAGTTTCGGGCTTCTGGGCCGAAATATAGCCCCACTTCACTTTAAGACTGAAACAGTAGCCGTTACCGCATTTCGCGCATCGTGATTTTGATCAACTTCGCTTCGATTCCCCGGAACTTGGGCAGTATTTTTCAGTCCCGGGGACTCTAAAGTAACCCCTGAGGGCCTTGGTTTGCAGTGAAATGGACACAGCAAAACTTTTTGAACGCTCACTTTCGGGCTTCTGGCCCGAAATATAGCCCCACTTCACTTTAAGACAGAAAGAGTAGCCGAGACCACTTTAGGGGCATAGTGATTTTGACCAACCTCGGCTCAATTTCCCGGACCTTGGCACATATTTTCTTGTCCCGGGGACGCTAAACTAACTCGTGATGGCCTTGGTTTGCAGTGAAATGAACACAGCAAACCTTTTTGAACGTTCACTTTCGGGCTTCTCGCCCGAAATATAGCCCCAATTCACTCTTAGACTGAAAGAGTAGCCGACACTACCTTACGTAAATCGTGATTTTGACTAACTTCGGCTCGATTTCCCGGAAGTTGGGGGATATTTTCCAGTCCGGAGGACTCTAAACTAGCTCCTGAAGGCTTTGGTTTGCAGTCAAATAAACACAGGGGAACTTTTTGAACGCTCACTTTCAAGCTCCTGGGCAGGAATAAAGCCTCACTTCACTTTAAGACTGAAACAGTAAGCGAGACCGCCTAACGCGCACCGTGATTTTGACTAACTTCGGCTAAATCTCCCTGAGCTTGGCGGGATATTTTCCAGTCCCGAAGACTCTTAGGTAACCCCTGATGGCCTTCGTTTGCATTGAAATGGATACAGCAAAACTTTTTCAAGCTCACTTTTGAGCTTCTGGGCCGAAATATAGCCCCACTTCACTTTAAGACTGAAAGACTAGCCAAGACCGTCTTGCGCGCATCGTGATTTTGACCAACGTCTTCTCGATTTTCCGGAACTTGGGAAATATATTGCAGTCCCGGGGACTCTAAACTAGCTCCTGATGGCCTTGGTTTGCAGTGAAATAGAGACAGCAAATTTTTTGCAGCGCTCACTTTGGAGCTTCTGGGCCGAAATAGAGCCCCACTTCACTTTAAGACTGAAAGAGTAGCCGAGGCCGCCTTAGGCGCATCGTGATTTTGACCGACTTCGGCTTGAGTTGACAGAACTTAAAAGATATTTTGCAGTCCCGGGGACTCTAAACTAACTCATGATGGCCTTGGTTTTCAGTGAAATTGAGAGAGCAAAACTTTTTGAACGCTAACTTTCGAGCTTCTGGGCCGAAATATACAGCCACGTCACTTTAAGACTAAAAGAGTAGTCGAGACTGCTTTACGCGCATGGTGATTTTCACAAACTTCGGCTCGATTTCCCGGAACTTGGGGGATATTTTGATGTCCCGGAGACTGTAAACTATCTCCTGATGTGGCTTGGTTTGCGGTGAAATGGACACAGCAAAACTTTTTGAACTTTCACTTTCGAGCTTCTCGCCCGAAATATAGCCCGAGTTTCACTTTAAGAATGAAAGAATAGCTGAGACCGCCTTACGCGCATCGTGGTTGTGACCAACTTTGACTCGATTTCCCAGGAAATGGGGAATATTTTCCGGTACCGGGGACTCTAAAGTAACTCCTGATTGCCTTGGTTTGCATTGAAATGGAGAGAGCAAAACTTTTTCAACGCTCCCCTTCGGGCTTCTGAGCCGAAATATAGCCCAACTTCAGTTTAAGACTGAAAGAGTAGCCGAGACCGTCTTACGCGCATCGTGATTTTGACCAACTTCGGCTCGATTTCCCGAAACCTCGGGGATATATTCAAGTTCCAAGGACTCTAAACTAACCCCTGATGGCCTTGGTCTGTAGTGAAATGGACAGAGCAAATTTTTTTTGAACGCTTACTTTCCAAATTCTGAGCCGAAATATAGCCCCACTTCACTTTAAGACTGAAATAGTAGCCGAGACCGCCTTAGACGCATGGTGATTTTCACCAACTTCGGCTTGAGTTGCCAGAACTTAAGGGATATTTTGCAGTCCCGCGGACTCTAAACGAACTCATGATTGCCTTGCTTTTCAGTTAAATTGAGAGAGCAAAACTTTTTGAACGCTCACTTTCGAGCTTCTGGGCCGAAATATACAGCCACGTCACTTTAAGACTAAAAGAGTAGCCGAGACTGCTTTACGCGCATCGTGATTTTGACAAACTTCGGCTCGATTTCCCGGGACTTGGGGGATATTTTGATGTCCCGGAAACTGTAAACAATCTGCTGATCTGGCTTGGTTTGCGGTGAAATGGACACAGCAAAACTTTTTTAACTTTCACTTTCGAGCTTCTGGGCCAAAATATAGCCCCAGTTCACTTTAAGAATGAAAGAGTAGCCGAGACCGCCTTACGCGCATCGTGATTTTGACAAAATACGACTCGATTTCCCCGAACTTGGACGATATTTTCCAGTCCCGAGGAGTCTAAACTAACTCCTGATCGCCTTGGTTTGCAGTGAAATGAACACAGCAAAACTTTTTGAACTTTTACTTTCTAGCTTCTCGGCCGAAATATAGCCCCAGTTCACTTTAAGAATTAAAGAGTAGCCGAGACCGCCTTACGCGCATCGTCATTTTGACAAAATTCGGCTCGATTTCCCCGAACTTGGGCGATATTGTCCAGTCCCGAGCAGTCTGAACTATCTCCTGATGGCCTAGGTTTGCAGTGAAATGAACAAGGTAACACTTTTTGAACGCATATTTTCGAGCTTCTGGGATGAAATATAGCTCCACTTCACTTTAAGACTGAAAGAGTAGGCGAGACCGCCTTACGCGCATCGTGATTTTGAGCAACTTCCGCTCGACTTTCTAGAATTTTGGCGATATTTTCAAGTCCCGGTGACTCTAAACTAACTCCTGAAGGCCTTGGTTTGATGTGAAATGCACGCCGGAAATCTTTTTGAATGCTCACTTTCGAGCTTCTGGGCCGAAATACAACCGTACTTCACTTTAAGACTGAAATAGTAGCCGAGACCTCCTTACGAGCATCGTGATTTTGACCCAGTTCAGCTCGATTTCCCGGAACTTGGGGGATATTTTCCAGTCCGGGGGACCTTAAACTAACTCTTGAGTGCCTTGGTTTGCAGTTAAATGCAAAAAGCGTAACTTTTTAAAGGTTCACGTTCGAGCTTCTGGGCCGAAATATAGCCCCACTTTACTTTAAGACTGAAAGAGTAGCCGAGACTGTCTTACGCGCATCGTGATTTTGACATACTTCCCTTCGATTTCCCGGAGCTTCGGGGATATATTCCAGTCCCGGGGACTCTAAACTAACTGCTGATGGCCTTTGTTTGCAGTGAAATGGACACAGCACATTTTTGTGAAGGCTCACTTTCGAGCTTCTCGGCCGAAATATAGCCCTACTTCACTTTAAGACTGAAAGAGTAGGCGAGACCGCCTTACGCGCATCGTAATTTTGACCAACTTCGGCTCGATTTCCCGGAAGTTGGCGAATATTTTCAATTCCCGGGGAAGGTAAACTAACTTCCGATTGCCTTGGTTTGCAGTTAAATGGACACAGCAAAACTTTTTGAACCCTCACTTTCGAGCTTATGGCTCGAAATATAGCCCCACATAACTTTAACACTGAAAGAGTAGCCGAGACCGCCTTACGCGCATCGTGATTTTGGGATACTTCGGATCGATTTTCCGGAAATAGGGGGATATTTTCCAGTCCCGGGGACTCTAAACTAACTCCTGATGGCCTTGGTTTCCAGTGAAATGGACAAGGGAGCCGTGTTTAAACGCGCACTTTCGAGCTTGCTGGCCGAAATATAGCCCTACTTCTTTTTAAGACTGAAAGAGTAGGCGGGAGCGCCTTACGCGCATTGTGATTTTGAGGATCTTCGGCTCGATCTGGCGAAACTTGGGAGATATTTTCCAGTCCCAAAGCTACTAAACTCCCTCCTGATTGTCTAAGATGTGAGTGAAATAGACACAAAAATTTTTGAACCCTTACTTTCGAGCTTCTGGAGTTAATTCTAAGTCCACTTTACCTTAAGACTGAAAGAGTAGCCGAGACCCCCTTTAGCGCATGGTGATTTTGACTAACTTCGGGTGAATTTCCCGTAACTTGGGGGATATTTCCAGTTCCTTTGACGCTAAACTAAGTCGTGATGGCCTTGTTTTGCAGTGAAATGGACACAGCAAAACTTTTTAAATACTCAGTTTTGAGCTTCTGAGCCGAAATATTGCCCCAAGAGTAGCCGAGACCGCCTTACGCGCGTCGTGATTTTGACCAACTTCGGTTAAATTTCCCGGAACTTGGGGGATATTTTCCAGTCCCGGGGACTCTAAACTGACCCCCGACGTCCTTGGTCTGCAGTAAAATGGACACAGCAAAACTTTTTGAACGCTCACTTTGGAGCTTCTGGGCCGAAATATAGCTCCACTTCACTTTAAGAGTGAAAGAGTAGCCGACACCGCCTTACGCCCATCGTAATTTTGACCAACTTCGGCTCGATTTCCCGGAACTTGGGGGATATTTTCCAGTCCCGCGGACTCTAAAGTCACTCCAGATGGCCTTGCTCTAGCGTGAAATGGCCACAGCACAACTTTTTGAACGCTCACTTTTGAGCTTCTGGGCCGAAGCATAGCCCTACTTCACTTTAAGACTGAAAGACTAGCCGAGACCGCATTACGCGCATCGTGATTTTTGGCTACTTCGGCTCGATTTCCCGGAACTTGGGAGATAATTCCCAGTCCCGGGCACTCTAAACTAATTCCTGATGGCCTTGGTTTTCAGTGAAATGGACACAGCCAAACTTTTTGAACGTTCACTTTCGAGCTTCTGGGCCGAAATATAGCCCCACTTCACTTTAAGACTGAAAGAGTAGCCGGGACCGCCTTACGCGCATGGTAATTTTGTCAAACTTCGGCTTGATTTCCTGGGACTTGGGGGATATTTTCCAGTCCCGGAAGCTCTAAACTAACTCCTGAATGCCTTGGTTTTTAGTGAAATGGACACAGGTAAAAGGAGCGCACGCTCGGTTTCCAGGTTGTAGGCCGAAATATAGTGCCACTTTATTTTAAGACTGAAAGTGTACACGAAACCGCTTTCAGCGCATCGAAATTTTTAGCCACTATGGCTCGATATGCCAAAACTTGGGGGATATTTTCCAGTCCCGGGGACTCTACCCTACCTCTTGATGGCCTTAGTTTTCAGTAAAATGGTCACAGGTAACAGGAGCGCACGCTCGGTGTCGAGCTTCCAGGCCGAAATGTAGCCCCAGTACATTTTAAGACTGAAAGAGTAAACGAAACTGCCGTACGCCTATCGTAATTTTCAGAAAGTATGGCTCAATTTGCCGAAACTTGGAGGATAGCTTCCAGTCTCGAGGATTCTAAACTATCTCCTGATGGACTTAGTTCTTAGTGAAATGGACACAGGTAAAAGGAGAGCACGCTCGGTGTCGAGCTTGTAGAACCGAAATATAGCCCCACTTCATTTTCGGAGTAAACGAGTAGCCGACACCGCCTTACGCGCATCGTGATTTTGAGCATCTTTGGCTCGATATGCCGGAATTCGGGCAATATTTTCCAGTCCCGAGGACTCTATGTTAACTCCTGATGAACTTAGTTTACAGTGATATGTACACAGGCAAAAGGAGCGCACGCTCGGTGTTGAGCTTCTCGGCCGAAATATAGCCCCACTTCATTTTAAGACTGAAAGAGTAGCCGAGACCGCCTTACGCGCATCGTGATTTTGAGCAACTTTGGCTCGATCTGCCAGAATTTGGGAAATATTTTCCAGTCGCAAGGACTCTAAACTAACTCCTGATGGCCTAAGATGTCAGTGAAATGGACACAGGTAAAATTAGCGCACGCCCGGTCTCGAGCTTCTAGGTCGAAATATAGCCCCCCTTAATTTTAAGACTGAAAGAGTAGCCGAGACCGCCTTACGCGCATCGTGATTTTGGGCCACTTTTGCTCGATTTCCCGGAAGTTGGCGAATAATTTAAAGTCCCGGGGATGCTAAACTAACTCCCGATGACCTTGGTTTGCAGTTTAATGAACACAGCAAAACATTCTGAACGCTCACCTTCGAGCTTCAGTGCCGCAATATAGCCCTACTTAAATTTAAGACTGAAAGAATAACCGAGAGCCCGTTACGCGCATCGTAATTTTCATCAACTTCGGCGCCATTTCCTAGAACTTGGAGAATATTTTCCAGTTCCGGGGACTCTAAACTAACTCCTGATGGCCATGGTTTGCAGTGAAATTTACACAGCACAAGTTTTTGAACAAATACTTTGGAGCTTTTAGGCCGAAATATAGTCCCACATCATTTACGACTTAAAGAGTAGCCGAGACCGCCGTGCGCGCATCGTGATTTTGACCAACTTCGGGTCGATATTCCGGAACTTGGGGGATATTTTCCAGTCCCAGGGACTCTAAAATACCTCTTGATGGCCTTGGTTTGCAGTGAAATGGAGACAGGAAAACTTTTTGAACGCTCACCTTCAAGCTTCTGGCCCGAAATATAGCCCACTTTACTTTAATACTGAAAAAGTAGCCGAGACCGCCTTACGCGCATCGTGATTTTGACAAACTTCGGGCGGATTTCCCGAAACTTGGGGGATATTTTCCAGTCCATTGGACGCTAAACTAGGTGCCGATGGCCTTGTTTTGCAGTGAAATGGACACAGCAAAGCTTTTTGAAGGCTCACTTTCGAGGTTGTGGGCCGAAATATAGCCATACTTCACTTTAAGACTGAAACAGTAGCCGAGACCACGTTTCGCGCATCGTGATTTTGAGCAACTTCGGCTCGATTTCCCGGAACTTGCGAAATATTTTCCAGTCCCGGGGACTGTAAACTAACTCGTGCTGGTCTTGGTTTGCAGTGAAACGGAAACAGAAAAAGTTTTTGAACGCATGCTTTCGAGCTCTTGGACCGAAATAGAATCCCACTTCACTTGAAGACTGAAAGAGTAGCCGAGACCGCCTTACGTGCATCGTGATTTTGAGCAACTTCGGCTCGATTTGCCGGAACTAAGGGGATATATTCCAGTTCTGAGGACTCTAAACTAATTCCTGATGGCCTTGGTTTGCAGTAAAATGGACCCAGCAAAACTTTTTCAACGCTCAATTTCGAGCTTCTGGGCCAAAATATAGCCCCCCATTACTTTAACACTGAAAGAGTAGCCGAGATCGCCTTACGTGCATCGTGATTTTGACAAACTTCGGGTTGATTTGCCGGAACTTAGGGGATATTTTCCAGTCCCGGGGACTCTCAACTAACTCCTGCTTGTCTTGGTTTGCAGTGAAATGGACACAGCGAAAGTTTTTGAACGCTCACTCTCGAGCTTCTGGGCCGAAATAGAGCCCCATTTTACTTTAAGACTGAAAGAGTAGGCGAGACCGTCTTAAGCGAATCGTGATTTTGACCAATTTCGCGTTTATTTCCCGAAACTTGGGGGATATATTCCAATCAAATGGACTCTACAGTAACTCCTGATGGCCTTGGTTTTCAGTGAAATGGACAGAGCACAACTTTGGAGCTTCTGGGCAGAAATATAGCCCCACTTTACTTTAAGACTGAAAGAGTAGATGAGACCGCCTTACGCGCATCGTCATTTTGACGAACTTCGAATGGATTTCCCGGAACTTGGAGGATATTTTGCAGTCCCTTGGACGCTAAACTAGGTGCCGATGGCCTTTTTTTGCAGTGAAATGGACACAGCAAAACTTTTTGAACCCTCACTTTCTAGCTTGTGGGCCGAAATATAGCCACACTTCACTTTAGCACTGACACAGTAGCCGAGACCACGTTACGCGCATCATGAATTTGATCAACTTCGGCTCGACTTCCCGGGACTTGGGGGATATTCTCCAGTCCCGGGGACTCTAAACTAACTTCTGATGGCCTTGGTTTGCACTGAAAGTGACAGAGCAAAACTTTTTAAACACTCACTTTCGAGCTTCTGGGCCGAAATATAGCCCCACTTCACTTTAAGACTGAAAGAGTAGCCGAGACCACCTTACGCACATCGTGATTTTGACCAACTTCGGCTCGATTTACCGGAACTTGGGGGATATTTTCCAGTCCCGAGGACTCTTAAGTAACTCCTGATGGCCTTGGTTTGCATTTAAATGGATACAGCAAAACTTTTTGAACGCTCACTTTTGAGCTTCTGGGCCGAAATATAGCCCCACTTCACTTTAAGACTGAAAGAGTAACCGAGACGGTCTTACGCGCATCGTGATTTCGACCAACGTCTTCTCGATTTTCCGGAACTTGGGAAATACATTCCACTCCCGGGGACTCTAAACTAACTACTGATAGCCTTGGTTTGCAGTGAAATAGACACAGTAAGTTTTTTTTGAGCTTTGACCTTGTGGGCCGAAATAGAGCCCCACTTTACTTTAAGACTGAAGGAATAGCCGACACCGCCTTAAGCGCACCGTGATTTTGACCAACTTCGGCTCAATTTGCCGGAGTTTGGGGGATATTTTCCAGTCCCGGGCACTCTAAACTAACTCCTGATTGTCTTGGTTTTCAGTGAAATGGACACAGCGAAACTTTTTGAACGCTCACTCTCGAGCTTCTTGACCGAAATATAGCCCCACTTTACTTTAAGACTGAAAGAGTAGCCGAGACCGTCTTGCGCAAATCGTGATTTTGACCAACTTCGGCTCGGTTTCCCGGAACTTGGGGGATATATTCCATTTCCGCGGGCTCTAAGCTAACTCCTGATGGCCTTGGTTTTCAGTGAAATGGACAAAGGAAACAACAGTCTCTTTGTAGCTTCTGGGCCGAAATAGAATCCCACTTCACTTTCAGACTGAAATAGTAGCCGAGACCGCCTCACGCGCATCGTGAGTTAGACCAAGTTCAGCTCGATTTCACGCCACTTTTGGGATATTTTCCAGTCCGGGGGACTCTAAAGTAACTCCGCATGGTCTTGGTTTGCACTGAAATGCGCACAGCATAAATTTTTGAACGCCTACTTTGGAGCTTCTGAGCCGAAATATAGCGCCACTTCACTTTAAGATTGGAAGAGTTGCCGAGATCGCCTTACGCGCATCGTGATTTTGACCATTTTCGGATCGCTTTCTCGGAACCTGGGGGATATTTTCTAGTCCCGGGGACTCTAAACTAACTCCTGATCGCCTTGCTTTGCATTGAAATGGACAGAGCAAAACTTTTTGAACGCTCACTTTCGAGCTTGTGGGCCGAAATATAGCCACACTTCACTTTAAGACTGAAACAGTAGCCGAGACCGCCTTACGCGAATCGTTATTTTGACCAACCTCGTCTCGATTTCGCGGGACTTGGGGGATATGTTCCAGTCCCGGGGACTGTAAACTACTTCCTGAGGGCCTGGGTTTGCAGTGAAATAGACACAGCAAAACTTTTTGAACGCTCACTTTCGAGCTTCTGGGCCGAAATATACAGCCACGTCACTTTAAGACTAAAAGAGTAGCCGAGACTGCTTTACGCGCATCGTGATTTTCACAAACTTCGGCTCGATTTCCCGGAACTTGGGGGATATTTTGATGTCCCGGAGACTGTAAACTATCTCCTGATGTGGCTTGGTTCGCGGTGAAATGGACACAGCAAAACGTTTTGAACTTTCACTTTCCAGCTTCTGGGCCGAAATATAGCCCGAGTTCACTTTAAGAATGAAAGAATAGCCGAGACCACCTTACGCGCATCGTGATTTTGACCAACTTTGGCTCGATTTCCCAGGAAATGGGGAATATTTTCCGGTACCGGGGACTCTAAAGTAACTCCTGATTGCCTTGGTTTGCATTGAAATGGAGAGAGCAAAACGTTTACAACGCTCCCCTTCGGGCTTCTGAGCCGAAATATAGCCCCTCTTCAGTTTAAGACTGAAGGAGTAGCCGAGACCGTCTTACGCGCATCGTGATTTTGACCAACTTCGGCTCGATTTCCCGAAACTTCGGGGATATATTCAAGTTCCAAGGACCCTAAACTAACCCCTGATGGCCTTGGTCTGCAGTGAAATGGACACAGGAAATTTTTTTGAACGCTTACTTTCCAAATTCTGGGCCGAAATATAGCCCCACTTCACTTTAAGACTGAAATAGTAGCCGAGACCGTCTTTGACGCATCGTGATTTTCACCAACTTCGGCTTGAGTTGCCAGAACTTAAGGGATATTTTTTAGTCCCGCGGACTCTAAACTAACTCATGATTGCCTTGCTTTTCAGTTAAATTGAGAGAGCAAAACTTTTTGAACGCTCACTTTCGAGCTTCTGGGCCGAAATATACAGCCACGTCACTTTAAGACTAAAAGAGTAGCCGAGACCGCCTTACGCGCATCGTGATTTTGACAAAAATTCGGCTCGATTTCCCCGAACTTGGGCGATATTTACCAGTCCCGAGGAGTCTAAACTACCTCCTGATGGCCTTGATTATCAGTGAAATGAACAAGGTAACACTCTTTGAACGCTTATTTTCGAGCTTCTGGGATGAAATATAGCCCCACTTCACTTTAAGACTGAAAGAGTAGGCGAGACCGCCTTACGCGCATCGTGATTTTGAGCAACTTCCGCTCGATTTTCTAGAATTTTGGCGATATTTTCAAGTCCCGGGGACTCTAAACTAATTCCTGGTTGCCTTGGTTTGATGTGAAATTGACGCAGGAAAACTTTCTGAACGCTCAGTTTTGAGCTTCTGGGCCGAAATACAACCGTACTTCACTTTAAGACTGAAATAGTAGCCGAGACCTCCTTACGAGCATCGTGATTTTGACCCAGTTCAGCTCGATTTCCCGGAACTTGGGGGATATTTTCCAGTCCAGGGGACTTTAAACTAACTCCTGATGGCCTTGGTTTGCAGTTAAATGCACAAAGCGTAACTTTTTAAAGGTTCACGTTCGAGCTTCTAGGCCGAAATATAGCCCCACTTTACTTTAAGACTGAAAGAGTAGCCGAGACCGTCTTACGCGCATCGTGATTTTGACCAACTTCCGTTCGATTTCCCGGAGCTTCGGGGATATATTCCAGTCCCGGGGACTCTAAACTAACTGCTCATGCCCTTGGTTTGCAGTGAAATGGACACAGCACATTTTTTTGAACGCTCACTTTCGAGCTTCTCGGCCGAAATATAGCCCTACTTCACTTTAAGACTGAAACAGTAGCCGAGACCGCCTTACGCGCATCGTAATTTTGACCGACTTCGGCTCGATTTGCCGGAAGTTGGCAAATATTTTCAATTCCCGAGGAAGCTAAACTAACTTTCGATGGCCTTAGTTTGCAGTTAAATGGACACAGCAAAACTTTCTGAACGCTCACTTTCGAGCTTATGGCTAGAAATATGGCCCCACTTAACTTTAAGACTGAAAGAGTAGCCGAGATCGCCTTACGCGCATCGTGATTTTGGGATACTTCGGCTCGATTTCCCGGAAATAGCGGGATATTTTCCAGTCCCGGGGACTCTAAACTAACTCCTGATGGCCTTGGTTTCCAGTGAAATGGACACAGGAACACTTTTTGAACGCGCACTTTCGAGCTTGCTGGCCGAAATATAGCCCTACTTCTTTTTAAGACTGAAAGAGTAGGCGGCAGCACCTTACGCGCATTGTGATTTTGAGGATCTTCGGCTCGATCTGGCGAAACTTGGGAGATATTTTCCAGTCCCAAAGACTCTAAACTCACTCCCGATTGTCTAAGATGTGAGTGAAATAGACACAAAAATTTTTGAACCCTTACTTTCGAGGTTCTGGAATTAAATCTAAGCCCACTTTACCTTAAGACTGAAAGAGTAGCCGAGACCCCCTTTAGCGCATGGTGATTTTGACAAACTTCGGGTGGATTTCCCCTAACTTGGGGGATATTTCCAGTTCTTTTGACGCTAAATTAAGTCGTGATGGCCTTGTTTTGCAGTGAAATGGACACAGCAAAACTTTTTAAACACTCAGTTTCGAGCTACTGGGCCGAAATATTGCCCCATTTCACTTTAAGACTGAAAGAGTAGCCGAGACCGCCGTGCGCGCGTCGTGATTTTGACCAACTCCGGTTAAATTTCCCGGAACTTGGGGGATATTTTCCAGTCCCGGGGACTCTAAACTGACCCCCGACGTCCTTGGTCTGCAGTAAAATGGACACAGCAAAACTTTTTGAAGGCTCACTTTTGAGCTTCTGGGCCGAAATATAGCTCCACTTCACTTTAAGAGTGAAAGAGTAGCCGAGACGGCCTTACGCGCATCGTGATTTTGGGCTACTTCGGCTCGATTTCCCGGAACTTGGGAGATAATTCCCAGTCCCGGGCACTCTAAACTAATTCCTGATGGCCTTGGTTTTCAGTAAAATGGACACAGCCAAACTTTTTGAACGTTCACTTTCGAGCTTCTGGGCCGAAATATAGCCCCACTTCACTTTAAGACTGAAAGAGTAGCCGGGACCGCCTTACGCGCATGGTAATTTTCTCAAACTTCGGCTTGATTTCCTGGGACTTGGGGGATATTTTCCAGTCCCGGAAGCTCTAAACTAACTCCTGAATGCCTTGGTTTTTAGTGAAATGGACACAGGTAAAAGGAGCGCACGCTCGGTTTCCAGGTTGTAGGCCGAAATATAGCCCCACTTTATTTTAAGACTGAAAGTGTACACGAAACCGCCTTAAGCGCATCGAAATTTTTAGCCACTATGGCTCGATATGCCAAAACTTGGGGGAGATTTTCCAGTCCCGGGGACTCTACCCTAACTCTTGATGGCCTTAGTTTTCAGTAAAATGGTCACAGGTAACAGGAGCGCACGCTCGGTGTCGAGCTTCTAGGCCGAAATGTAGCCCCAGTACATTTTAAGACTGAAAGAGTAAACGAAACTGCCGTACGCCTATCGTAATTTTAAGAAAGTATGGCTCAATTTGCCGAAACTTGGAGGATAGCTTCCAGTCTCGAGGATTCTAAACTATCTCCTGATGGACTTAGTTCTTAGTGAAATGGACACAGGTAAAAGGAGAGCACGCTCGGTGTCGAGCTTGTAGAACCGAAATATAGCCCCACTTCATTTTCGGAGTAAACGAGTAGCCGAGACCGCCTTACGCGCATCGTGATTTTGAGCATCTTCGGCTCGATTTGCCGGAATTCGGGGAATATTTTCCAGTCCCGAGGACTCTATGTTAACTCCTGATGAACTTAGTTTTCAGTGAAATGGACACAGGTAAAATTAGCGCACGTCCGGTCTCGAGCTTCTAGGTCGAAATATAGCCCCCCTTAATTTTAAGACTGAAAGAGTAGCCGAGACCGCCTTACGCGCATCGTGATTTTGGGCCACTTTGCTTTATTTCCCGGAAGTTGGCGAATAATTTAAAGTCCCGGGGACGCTAAACCAACTCCCGATGACCTTGGTTTGCAGTTTAATGAACACAGCAAAACATTCTGAACGCTCACCTTCGAGCTTCAGTGCCGCAATATAGCCCTACTTAAATTTAAGACTGAAAGAATAACCGAGAGCCCGTTACGCGCATGGGAATTTTCATCAGCTTCGGCGCCATTTCCTGGAACTTGGAGATTATTTTCCAGTTTTGGGGACTCTAAACTAACTCCTGATTGCCTTGGTTTGCAGTCAAATGGACACAGCAAAACTTTTTGAACGCTCACTTTCGAGCTTGTGGGCCTAAATATAGCCACACTTCACATTAAGACTGAAACAGTAGCCGAGACCGCGTTACGCGCATCGTGATTTTGAGCAACTTCTGCTCGCTTTCCTGGAACTTGGGGAGTATTTTCCAGTCCCGGGGACTCTAAACTAACTCCTGATGGCCATGGTTTGCAGTGAAATTCACACAGCACAAGTTTTTGAACGAACACTTTCGAGCTTTTAGGCCGAAATATAGTCCCACATCACTTACGACTTAAAGAGTAGCCGAGACAGGCGTGCGCGCATCGTGATTTTGACCAACTTCGGGTCGATATTGCGGAACTTGGGGGATATTTTCCAGTCCCAGGGACTCTAAATTAACTCTTGATGGGCTTGGTCCGCAGTGAAATGGAGAGAGCAAAACTTTTTGAACGCTCACCTTCAAGCTTCTGGGTCGAAATATAGCCCACTTTACTTTAATACTGAAAAAGTAGCCGAGACCGCCTTACGCGCATCGTGATTTTGACAAACTTCGGGCGGATTTCCCGAAACTTGGGGGATATTTTCCAGTCCCTTGGACGCTAAACTAGGTGCCGATGGCCTTGTTTTGCAGTGAAATGGACACAGCAAAGCTTTTTGAAGGCTCATTCTCGAGGTTGTGAACGAAATATAGCCATACTTCACTTTAAGACTGAAACAGTAGCCGAGACCACGTTTCGCGCATCCTGATTTTGATCAACTTCGGTTCGATTTCCGGGAACTTCCGAAATATTTTCCAGTCCCGTGGACTCTAAACCAACTCGTGCTGGTCTTGGTTTGCAGTGAAACGGAAACAGAAAAAGTTTTTGAACGCATACTTTCGAGGTTCTGGACCGAAATAGAAGCCCACTTCACTTGAAGACTGAAAGAGTAGCCGAGACCGCCTTACGTGCATCGTGATCTTGAGCAACTTCGGCTCGATTTGCCGGAACTAAGGATATATATTCCAGGACTGAGGACTCTAAACTAATTCCTGATGGCCTTGGTTTGCAGTAAAATGGACACAGCAAAACTTTTTGAATGCTCAATTTCGAGCTTCTGGGCCAAAATATAGCCCCCCGTTACTTTAACACTGAAAGAGTAGCCGAGACCGCCTTACGTGCATCGTGATTTTGACAAACTTCCGGTTGATTTCCCGGAACTTGGCGAATATTTTCCAGTCCCGGGGACTCTCAACTAACTCCTGCTTGTCTCGGTTTGCAGTGAAATGGACACAGCGAAAGTTTTTGAACGCTCACTCTCGAGCTTCTGGCCGGAAATAGAGCCCCATTTTACTTTAAGACTGAAAGAGTAGGCGAGACCGTGTTGAGAGACCGAGACCGCGTTTATTTCCCGAAACTTGGGGGATATATTCCAGTCAAAGGGACTCTACAGTAACTCCTGATGGCCTTGGTTTTCAGTGAAATGGACAGAGCACAACTTTGGAGCTTCTGGGCAGAAATATAGCCCCACTTTACTTTAAGACTGAAAGAGTAGATGAGACCGCCTTACGCGCATCGTAATTTTGACAAACTTCGAATGGATTTCCCGGAACTTGGGGGATATTTTGCAGTCCCTTGGAGGCTAAACTAAGTTCTGATGGCCTTGTTTTGAAGTAAAATGGACACAACAAAACTTTTTGAACGCTCACTTTCTAGCTTGTGGGCCGAAATATAGCCACACTTCACTTTAGGACTCACACAGTAGCCGAGATCACGTTACGCGCATCATGAATTTGATCAACTTCGGCTCGATTTCCCGGGACTTGGGGGATATTCTCCAGTCCCGGGGACTCTAAACTAACTCCTGATTGTCTTGGTTTTCAGTGAAATGGACACAGCGAAACTTTTTGAACGCTCACTCTCGAGCTTCTGGACCGAAATATAGCCCCACTTTACTTTAAGACTGAAAGAGTAGCCGAGACCGTCTTGCGCAAATCGTGATTTTGACCAACTTCGGGTCACTTTCCCGGAACTTGGGGGATATATTCCATTTCCGCGGGCTCTAAACTAACTCCTGATGGCCTTGGTTTTCACTGAAATGGACAAAGGAAAGCTTTTTGAACAGTCTCTTTGTAGCTTCTGGGCCGAAATAGAATCCCACTTCACTTTCAGACTGAAATAGTAGCCGAGACCGCCTCACGCGCATCGTGAGTTAGACCAAGTTCAGCTCGATTTCACGCAAGTTTTGGGATATTTTCCAGTCCGGGGGACTCTAAACTAACTCCGGATGGCCTTGGTTTGCACTGAAATGCGCACAGCATACATTTTTGAACGCCCACTTTGGAGCGCCTGGGCCGAAATATAGCCCCACTTCACTTTAAGACTGAAAGAGTAGCTGTAGCCACGAGAGTGAAATTTTTCCGTTTTTGGTTGCCTTTTCTATTTTGTTTTGTCTTTGCTGTTAAAGGTAAATTTTTTGCGTGCCTTTTTTGTGCAGTTTTAAATGCAAATTAGTTTTTTCACGTCGTGTTATGTAATCGTCTATTGTTTATTACGTAACCTCGTTAAGTTTATTCTTTTAGTTCAAAATTCCGTTTAAAAGCGTTGTAGTTTTTTAGTTGTATTCAGTCGTTGTCAGTTCCGGAGTGCCGTACAGATCTTGTAAGTAATCTCGTTTTTCCTTTCTATTTTTTGTTGTTTTTCGTATTGTTGTATTTTCAGTTTATTTAAGTTTAAGTTCGTATTTATTAATTTCTGTATTTGTTATTTTGGTTTTAAGTGAATCGTTAGAATTAAAGACGAATTCGAGACGTACAGGAGTGTTATTTACATGCATTCAAAGATCTGATGGATGCCATGTTGTCCGGAATTGAGAGTCTAAGAAGACGCCGAGTCCATTCAGAGGATGCCCTCGACAGTATGCGCCTTAAGAATTCGCGTTCAGGGTATTTGTCTAGAGTTACGACGTTGTGCCGTGCCGCCGAAGTTTTACTGAATGACTCTAAAAATGTCAATGAAGTCTCGAAGAAGTTATTGGAAATCGAGGAAGCTTTCTCTCGCTTTGAAAGGGCCCACTATGACTACATCGCGACTTTGTCGGCTGGAGATCTGGAGGAATTGGAATGTCAAGCTCGTTACTTTAAGGAACACTTTCATCGGAAAATGGAGACGATTGCGAGAATCCAAAGATGGATTGAAAACGCTAGAGAAATCACCGCACCTACCGCCGCGGAAGCGCTTCAAGAAAATGAAGATTCTGTAAGTACCGCAAGTTCTCTGCTATCTTCACATTTGTCTGTCAGACAGCTAAAGGCCAAGTAGGCGTTAGCGCAGTTAAAATTGTACCAGCTGAAGAAAAAGCAAGCATTATTACGTCAGGAAGAAGAAACGAAACTAGAGTTGGAGATTGTGGATGCGCAGTATGAAATTTAAAGGACTGATCTTCAACTAAAGTTGCTTCAGGATGAGGAGCCAGCCGCTTTAGCTAATTTACGGGACGTTTTTGAAGATGTGAAGCCGTTTAGTGAACGAGTTAATGTGAGAGCAGCAAATGTCCCTGAGCAGGAACATTTTGATCCTCGAGTCGAACGGAAAATTGGTGCTCGAAACGCTCAGTTGCGGCTGAATCCTAATGCACAGGAGTTTACGAGTTGGTCAGTAGGTCCCACTGTACCCGTTGCGCATCCAGGAGCAACTAATCCTACCTTGCCTGGAGGAATTGTGGATAAGATGGCATTAACCATAAAGCAGGGATTTGCATTGCCGAAAAAGGAATTGACTGTGTTCGATGGTGATCCTCTCGAGTACTGGAACTTTATCAAATCGTTTGAAAACAGCATCGTGAGCAATGAAGCCAGCGAAAGTGAAAAACTCATGTATCTCCTTCAGTATACATCTGGAGTGGAAAAGGACACGATCAAGTGTTGTTTAGTCATGGATTCATCCCTGGGATACCGAAAGGCGAGAGAGCTGCTGGAAGAACGATTTGGACACCCCTTCACAATTGCCTCGAAATACGTAACCAAGCTAACAGAAGGACCACCGCTTAAACCATGGGATCGCGCAGGACTACTTGCATTTGCGGACAGATTGAAAGACTGTGAACACACTTTGGAATCCATTGGATATCTGGAGGAGATTAACAGCGCCGATAACTTAAGAAGAATTGTCCAGAGACTGCCGTTCCATCTCCGTACTAAGTTTGTGGAACTAGCGGACCAAATTCAGCAAGCTGGTCAGAGAACGAATATCAGCCATATCGCCGAGTTTGTCAAAGTCAAGGCGAGAGCTGCCAATAACCCAGTGTTTGGTTGCGTGGTAGACGTTGCGCGTGACAGATCAGAGAATCAGAGGCGAAAACCAAAGGGTGGTGCATCATCTGAAGAACGTTTAAGCACATTCAATACACGAGAGACTAAGCCTGGTGTCGGGCAGAGTTTGTCTTCCAATAAATTCACTCCAACCCTGAGGTGCCCATCGTGCAACGGAAATCATTCCTTGGCGAAATGCAGTAGTTTCAAAGACAAGAACTTCGACGAACGTCTACAAGTGATGAGGAAAGCTCAGCTATGCTTTAATTGCTTCAAGTATGGTCACATCAGTGTAGGATGCCTGGCGAAAAGTGCATGTGAAATCCAAGGATGCAGGAGAAGACATCATACTTTGCTTCACCCACCGTCTCCACAACAGACGGTCGAAGGTCGAGACAGAGTGGCCGATCAAGGAATTCAGGTTAACAGCAGTACTCCATTACAAAGTGGACAGGCCAACAGTACCTCAGCTGGAGGAGGAAAGGTGTGCCTGAGAATAGTTCCTGTAAAAGTACGATGTCACGGTGACGCAAGCAAGATCGTGGAAACCTACGCCCTTCTAGACAGTGGCTCAGACATCTCCTTGTGTGACAAGAGGTTGGCCGCGGAGCTCGGTGTGCAGGGACGCCAAAAAACGTTTTACTTAACGACCCAAGAGAGAGAAGACAGCCCAAGAATTGGCTATGAATTCAGCCTAACTGTGGAGCCACTGGATGGAACTGACAAAGTAGACGTTACAAGACTATGGACAGTTGATAAACTGAATGCTTCTAGCCGCAGTATTCCATCAGTGCAAGATGCAAGACAGTGGGCTCACCTGCGGGACATCAAGCTACCAAGTATTAGTGAGAAAGAAGTCCGATTGATCATAGGCACCAACGTTCCTGATGCATTCTGGGTGTTAGAAGAAAGACGCGGTAACAGAGGAGAGCCATACGCCATACGCACACCTCTTGGCTGGACACTCATGGGCCCAATGGAAAGGAGCGTCGGCGAAGCTTGTCATCTGAATGTTAACCTCGTTCGTTCAGCGGAGGCCTTGAGAGAAGATGATGATTGTCTCATGCACCAGCTTGAAAGGTTCTGGGCAGCGGAGAACTCTGGAGTGATCCCTGAATCCAAGGTTAGCATGTCAGTGGAGGACAAGGAAGCCCTTGCAACCATGGAACAATCTGTGAAACTTGAAGATGGTCATTATCAAATTGCGCTCCCTTGGAGACAGTACCCGCCATTCCTGCCTTACAACCGTTTCATGGCTGAACGCAGACTGCAAACACTCAAGAACAGGCTCCTACAAGATAGCGAGCTCCTTGAAAATTACAAGGCCACCATGGAACAATATCTTTCCAAGGGTCATGCAAGAAGAGTGCCACTTAACGAAATCAACGTACAAGACAAGCCGCTGTGGTACCTTCCCCATCACCCGGTGCTAAACAAACCTGGAAAGACACGAGTGGTTTTTGATTGTGCCGCAAAACACAAGGGAACGTCTCTGAATGATCAGCTCCTTACCGGTCCAGATTTGACCAATTCTATCGTTGGTGTGCTGATGAGATTTCGTGAAGAACAGGTTGCATTGTCTGCTGATATCGAGTGTATGTTCCATCAGATCCGAGTAGCACCAGATGACCGTGATGCATTCAGATTCCTCTGGTGGCCGGATGGAGACTTGACCCAACAACCAATTGACCATCGTATGGAGGTCCATTTGTTTGGCGCGACATCGTCTCCGAGTTGTTCCAGCTTTGCGCTAAGAAGGACAGCAGAAGATAACAAAGATGAATTTTCAGAGGATGTAGTCAGGACTGTCAAAAGGAACTTTTATGTCGATGACTGTCTTAAATCGGTTAAATCAGTTGAAAATGCTGTCGAAGTTGTGGACCAGCTCCGAGAAATCCTCTCCAAAGGCGGTTTTCGGCTCACCAAGTGGTCATCCAACAGATCCGAAGTTCTGGATACAATCCCGCAAGTCGAAAAGGCTCCATCAGTGGTGGACCTGGACCTAGACAAGGATAAGCTACCAATGCAACGTACGTTGGGACTCCACTGGGATATGGAGAGTGACAAGCTCATGTTCAAGGTTGCTCTTAAAGACAGACCAAACACCCGCCGTGGTATACTATCTTTGACCAGTTCTGTTTATGATCCACTTGGGTTCGTTGCGCCAGTCGTCCTCCCAGCTAAGAAATTGTTACAAGATCTCTGCAGAGAGAAACGCGGATGGGACGATCCAATCAGCGACGGCGATGGTGAAAGGTGGGAGAAATGGAAGAGTCAGTTGGCCAATCTTTCCATGATAACAGTAAAGAGATGCGTTAGACCTGCCTGTTTTGGAGACTTGAAAACTGCCGAGTTGCACAACTTCGCAGACGCTTCACAAGTTGCATATGGAGCAGTCTCGTATCTCAGATTGGTGGATGTCGAAGAAAGGATCCATTGTGCATTTCTAATTGGAAAGTCTCGTCTTGCTTCTCTGAGACCAATGACTGTACCAAGATTGGAACTGTCAGCTGCAGTGTTAGCCGTTCAGTTAGACCAGACCGTAAGAGAAGAGCTGGACATTCCGATTAGCCAATCGACATTTTGGTCAGACTCCACCTGTGTGTTGCAGTACATCAGAAATCAGTCAAAGCGTTTCCATACATTTGTTGCAAACCGGCTGTCAGTTATACATGAGAATTCAGCACCCCATCAGTGGAGGCATGTCAGTTCTGAACACAACCCAGCGGATGAAGTTTCCAGAGGTCTTACAGTGGACGAAATGAGTGCAAGTAGCAAGTGGCTGAGCGGTCCCGAGTTTTTGAAGAGGAGGGAAGAGTTTTGGCCTTGTGATCCTACAATTCGCCAACCAGAACTATCAGATGACGATCCAGAGATCAAACGTGAAACTCAGCTCTACAACCAGTCGTCGACTCGTCATCAAGGGGAAGAAGTTTTTTCCAAGTTGATAGAGCGCTACTCATCTTGGGACAGATTAAGAGGAGCTGTGGCCTGGCTATTGAGATTCAAAACGTGGTTCATTGAAAGATACCGTGGTGGTTCCACTAACTTCAGATCTCAGTGCTGTTTAGAAAGGGGACCTGTCCTGTCCGTGGAAGAAGTTCAGTTTGCAGAAAGGGAAGTTATCAAGCATGTACAAAGGCTGTCATTTCCAGACGTCATTAGAACCATGCAAGGAATCAGTTCATCGAAGCCTTCGCGCCAAGTAACGTCCGAGTTAAAGAACCAAAAGATGCCAGCCTACATGCGCAAACTGCATCCATTATTGGACGACGTCGGAATCCTAAGAGTTGGAGGGCGACTGGAAAATGCCTTAATCACGTATGAGGCTAAACATCCAATTATTCTTCCCTATCGTCACCACGCTACGGATTTGATCATCTCTCAACATCACCAGAAAACTGGCCATCTTGGGCAAGAGTAAGTACTGTCCAGTTTGCATCAATTCTATTGGATAATCAAGGGATGTTCAGCTGTGCGGAGAATGATCAGTAGCTGTTTCCAGTGTAAAAGACGTGGTGCAGTACGTGGAGAGCAGTTGATGGCCGACCTACCGAAGGAAAGACTGACGTCAGGAGATCCGCCATTCACCTACGTAGGCGTGGACTACTTTGGACCCTTTTATGTACGTCAAGGTCGCTCAAATGTGAAACGCTATGGATGCCTATTTACTTGCTTGGTTATCAGGGCCGTTCATATAGAAGTCGTAAACTCACTTGATACTGATTCCTTCTTAAATGCATTGCGAAGATTCATCAATTTACGAGGATGTCCAACTACCGTTTATAGTGACAACGGGACAAACTTCCAAGCTGGAGATAGGGAGTTACGCGAGTTGTTGAGCGACTGGAATCAAGAATCAATCCACAAGTTTCTTCATCAGAGGAATATTACATGGAAATTTAATCCACCTGCAGCCTCGCACATGGGTGGTGCCTGGGAGCGCACTATCAGATCCGTCCGCAAGATCCTGAGAGCCTTGCTAGGGCAACAACTTGTCTCTGACGAAATGCTCCGAACATTGATGAGTGAAGTTGAAGGGATCTTAAATGGCAGACCGTTGACTCCAGTCAGTAGCGACGCAAAGGACCTGGACCCCCTAACACCAAACCATTTGTTGTTGTTAAGAGCCAACCCAAATTTGCCACCTGGAGTCTTCAGCAAAGAAGAAATGTACAGCAAGCGACGTTGGCGTCAAGTCCAGTACATGGCCGATATATTCTGGAGGCGCTGGTTGAAGGAGTACTTGCCGACCCTTCAAGAGAGAGCGAAGTGGACCAGACCTCGCCGTTGCTTAGCGACCGGAGATCTAGTTGTGATTGCAGACGACAACGTCCATCGAGTAAAATGGCCATTAGGCAGAGTAACTGAGGTTTTCATGGGAAAAGATGGAAATGTCCGCTCAGCCAAGGTGAAAACTGCCACCACAATTCTTACAAGGCCAATAACCAAACTGTGCTTCTTAGAAGGAGAGAAGAAAGCTTAAATTGAAGAAACTGAATTTACCAGAAAATCCAGTGTGAAGAATGATCAAGGGGACTTACTCTCGTGTCTGAGTATAGTTACACTATAGTAATGAACTGTAGACTTTACTAGTCCATTAGGGGGGCTATGTAGCCACGAGAGTTAAATTTTTCCGTTTTTGGTTGCCTTTTCTATTTTGTTTTGTCTTTGCTGTTAAAGGTAAATTTTTTGCGTGCCTTTTTTGTGCAGTTTTAAATGCAAATTAGTTTTTTCACGTCGTGTTATGTAATCGTCTATTGTTTATTACGTAACCTCGTTAAGTTTATTCTTTTAGTTCAAAATTCCGTTTAAAAGCGTTGTAGTTTTTTAGTTGTATTCAGTCGTTGTCAGTTCCGGAGTGCCGTACAGATCTTGTAAGTAATCTCGTTTTTCCTTTCTATTTTTTGTTGTTTTTCGTATTGTTGTATTTTCAGTTTATTTAAGTTTAAGTTCGTATTTATTAATTTCTGTATTTGTTATTTTGGTTTTAAGTGAATCGTTAGAATTAAAGACGAATTCGAGACGTACAGGAGTGTTATTTACAGTAGCCGAGATCGCCTTACGCGCATCGTGATTTTGATCAACTTCGGCTCGCTTTCCCGGAACTTGGGGAATATTTCCCAGTCCCGGGGACCCTAAACTAAGTCCTGATGGCCTTGTTTTGAAGTGAAATGGTTACAGCAAAACTTTTTGAACCCTCACTTTCTAGCTTGTGGGCCGAAATATGGGCACACTTGACTTTAAGACTGAAACAGTAGCCGAGACCACGTTACGCGCATCATGAATTTGATCAACTTCGGCTCCAATTCCCGCGACTTGGGGGATATGTTCCAGTCCCTTGACTCTAAACTAACTCCTGATGGCCTTGATTTGCATTGAAATGGACACCGCAAAATTTTCTGAACGCACACTTTCGAGCTTCTGGGCCGAAATATAGCCCCACTTCACATAAGACTGAGAGAGTAGCCGAGACCGCCTTGCTCGCATCGTGAGTTTGACAAACTTCCGGTCGATATTCCGGAACTTGGGGGATATTTTCCAGTCCCAGGAGCTCTAAACTAACTCCTCATGGCCTTGGTTTGCAGTGAAATGGACAGAGCAAAACTTTTAGAACGCTCACCTTCGAGCTTCCTGGCCGAAATAAAGCCCCACTTTACTTTAAGACTTAAAGAGTAACCGAGACCACCTTACGCGCATATTGATTTTGACAAACTTCGGGTGGATCTCCCGGAACTTGGGGAACATTTTCCAGTCCCGTGGACGCTAAACTAAGTCCTGATGGCCTTGTTTTGCAGTGAAATGGACACAGCAAAACTTTTTGAACGCTCACTTTCGAGCTTGTGGGCCGAAATATAGCAACACTTTACTTTAAGACTGAAACGGTAGCCGAGACCGCATTTCGCGCATCGTGATTTTGATCAACTTCGGCTCCCTTTGCGGGAAGTTGGGGAATATTTTCCAGTCCCGGGGACCCTAAACTAACTTTTGATAGCTTTGGTTTGCAGTGAAATGCACACAGCAAAACTTTTTGAACGCTCACTTTCGAGCTTCTGGCCAGAAATATAGCCCCACTTGACTTTAAGACTGAAAGGGTAGTCGAGACCGCTTTGGGAGCATCGTGATTTTGACCAACTTCAGCTCAATTTACCGGAACTTGGGGAATATTTTCCAGTCCTAGGGAAGCTAAACTAACTCGTGATGGACTTGTTTTTCAGTCAAACAACACAGCAAAACTTTTTGAACGCTCACTTTCGGGCTTCTGGCCCGAAATATAGCCCCACTTCACTTTAAGACAGAAAGAGTAGCCGAGACCACTTTAGCGGCATCGTGATTTCCACCAACCTCGGCTCAATTTCCCGCACCTTATGGCATATTTTCTTGTCCCGGGGACGCTAAACTAACTCCTGATGCCCTTGGTTTGCAGTGAAATGAACACAGCAAAACTTTTTGAATGCTCACTTTCGGGCCTCTCGCCCGAAATATAGCCCCACTTCATTCTAAGACTGAAAGAGTAGCCGACACTACCTTACGCAAATCGTGATTTTGACCAACTTCAGCTCGATTTCCCGGAAGTTGGGGGATATTTTCCAGTCCCGGGGACTCTAAACTAGCTCCTGATGGCTTTGGTTTGCAGTCAAATAAACACAGGGAAACTTTTTGAACGCTCACTTTCAAGCTCCTGGGCAGGAATAAAGCCTCACTTCACTTTAAGACTGAAACAGTAAGCGAGACCGCCTAACGCGCACCGTGATTTTGACCAACTTCGGCTAAATCTCCCCGAACTTGGGGGGATATTTTTCAGTCCCGAAGACTCTTAAGTAACCCCTGATGGCCTTTGTTTGCATTGAAATGGATACAGCAATACTTTTTGAAGCTCACTTTTGAGCTTCTGGGCCGAAATATAGCCCCACTTCACTTTAAGACTGAAAGACTAGGCAAGACCGTCTTCCACACATCGTGATTTTGACCAACGTCTTCTCGATTTTCCGGAACTTGGGAAATATATTGCAGTCTCGGGGACTCTAAACTAACTCCTGATGGCCTTGGTTTGCAGTGAAATGGACACAGCAAATTTTTTCCAGCGCTCACTTTGGAGCTTCTGGGCCGAAATAGAGCCCCACTTCACTTTAAGACTGAAAGAGTAGCCGAGGCCGCCTTAGGCGCATCGTGATTTTGACCAACTTCGGCTTGAGTTGCCAGAACTTAAAAGATATTTTCCACTCCCGGGGACTCTAAACTAACTCATGATGGCCTTGGTTTTCAGTGAAATTGAGAGAGGAAAACTTTTTGAACGCTCACTTTCGAGCTTCTGGACCGAAATATAGCCCTACTTCACTTTCAGACTCAAAGAGTAGCCGAGACCGCCTTACGCGAATCGTTATTTTGACCAACCTCGTCTCGATTTCGCGGAACTTGTAGGATATTTTCCAGTTCCGGGGACTGTAAACTACTTCCTGAGGGCCTTGCTTTGCAGTGAAATAGGCACAGCATAACTTTTTGAACGCTCACTTTCGAGCTTCTGGGCCAAAATATACAGCCACGTCACTTTAAGGCCAAAAGAGTAGCCGAGACTACTTTACGCGCATGGTGATTTTCACAAACTTCGGCTCGATTTCCCGGAACTTGGGGGATATTTTGATGTCCCGGAGACTGTAAACTATCTCCTGATGTGGCTTGGCTCGCGGTGAAATGGACACAGCAAAACTTTTTGAACTTTCACTTTCGAGCTTCTGGGCCGAAATATAGCCCGAGTTCACTTTAAGAATGAAAGAATAGCCGAGACCGCCTTACGCGCATCGTGATTTTGACCAACTTTGGCTCGATTTCCCAGGAAATGGGGAATATTTTCCGGTACCGGGGACTCTAAAGTAACTCCTGATTGCCTTGGTTTGCATTGAAATGGAGAGAGTAAAACTTTTTCAACGCTCCCCTTCGGGCTTCTGAGCCGAAATATAGCCCCACTTCAGTTTAAGACTGAAAGAGTAGCCGAGACCGTCTTACGCGCATCGTGATTTTGACCAACTTCGGCTCGATTTCCCGAAACTTCGGGGACATATTCAAGTTCCAAGGACTCTAAACTAACCCTTGATGGCCTCGGTCTACAGTGAAATGGACACAGCAAATTTTTTTGAACGCTTACTTTCGAAATTCTGGGCCAAAATATAGCCCCACTTCACTTTAAGACTGAAATAGTAGCCGAGACCGCCTTAGACGCATGGTGATTTTGACCAACTTCGGCTTGAGTTGCCAGAACTTAAGGGATCTTTTTTAGTCCCGCGGACTCTAAACTAACTCATGATGGCCTTGCTTTTCAGTTAAATTGAGAGAGCAAAACTTTTTGAACGCTCACTTTCGAGCTTCTGGGCCGAAATATACAGCCACGTCACTTTAAGACTAAAAGAGTAGCCGAGACTGCTTTACGCGCATCGTGATTTTGACAAACTTCGGCTCGATTTCCCGGGCCTTGGGTGATATTTTCTAGTCGCAAGCAGTCTAAACTAACTCCTGATGGCCTTGGTTTGCAGTAAAATGAACACAGCAAAACTTTTTGAACTTTCACTTTCTAGCTTCTCGGCCGAAATATAGCCCCAGTTCACTTTAAGAATCGAAGAGTAGCCGAGACCGCCTTACGCGCATCGTAATTTTGACAAAATTCGGCTCGATTTCCCCGAACTTGGACGATATTTTCCAGTCACGAGCAGTCTAAACTAACTCCTGATGGCCTTGGTTTGCAGTGAAATGAACAAGGTAATACTTTTTGAACGCTTATTTTCGAGCTTCTAAGATGAAATATAGCCCCACTTTACTTTAAGACTAAAAGAGTAGGCGAGACCGCCTTACGCGCATCGTGATTTTGAGCGACTTCTGCTCGATTTTCTAGAATTTTGGCGATATTTTCAAGTCCCGGGGACTCTAAACTAACTCCTGATGGCATTGGTTTGATGTGAAATGGACGCAGGAAAACTTTTTGAACGCTCAGTTTCGAGCTTCTGGGCCGAAATACAACCGTACTTCACTTTAAGACTGAAATAGTAGCCGACACCTCCTTACGAGCATCGTGATTTTGACCCAGTTCAGCTCGATCTCCCGGAACTTGGGTGATATTTTCCAGTCCGCGGGACTTTAAACTAACTCCTGATGGCCTTGGTTTGCAGTTAAATGCACAAAGCGTAAGGTTTTAAAGGTTCACTTTCGAGCTTCTGGGCCGAAATATAGCCCCACTTTACTTTAGGACTGACACAGTAGCCGAGACCGTCTTACGCGCATCGTGATTTTGACCAACTTTCGTTCGATTTCCCCGAACTTCGGTGATATATTCCAGTCGCGGAGACTCTAAACTAACTGCTGATGGCCTTTGTTTGCAGTGAAATGGACACAGCACATTTTTTTGAACGCTCACTTTCGAGCTTCTCGGCCGAAATATAGCCGTACTTCACTGTAAGACTGAAAGAGTAGGCGAGACCGCCTTACGCGCATCGTAATTTTGACCGACTTCGGCTCGATTTGCCGGAAGTTGGCGAATATTTTCAATTCCCGGGGAAGCTAAACTAACTTCCGATGGCCTTAGTTTGCAGTTAAATGGACACAGCAAAACTTTTTGAACGCTCACTTTCGAGCTTATGGCTCGAAATATAGCCCCACTTAACTTTAAGACTGAAAGAGTAGCCGAGACCGCGTTACGCGCATCCTGATTTTGGGATACTTCGGCTCGATTTCCCGGAAATAGGGAGATATTTTCCAGTCCCGGGGACTGTAAACTAACTCCTGATGGCCTTGGTTTCCAGTGAAATGGACACAGGAACACTTTTTGAACGCGCACTTTCCAGCTTGCTGGCCGAAATATAGCCCTACTTCTTTTTAAGACTGAAAGAGTAGGCGGCAGCGCCTTACGCGCATTGTGATTTTGAGGATCTTCGGCTCGATCTGGCGAAACTTGGGAGATATTTTCCAGTCCCAAAGTCTCTAAACTCACTCCTGATTGTCTAAGATGTGAGTGAAATAGACACAAAAATTTTTGAACCCTTACTTTCGAGCTTCTGGAGTTAAATCTAAGCCCACTTTATCTTAAGACTGAAAGAGTAGCCGAGACCCCCTTTAGCTCATGGTGATTTTGACTAACTTCGGGTGGATTTCCCGTAACTTGGGAGATATTTCCAGTTCCTTTCACGCTAAATTAAGTCGTGATGGCCTTGTTTTGCAGTGAAATGGACACAGCAAAACCTTTTAAACACTCAGTTTCGAGTTTCTGGGCCGAAATATTGCCCCATTCACTTTAAGACTGAAAGAGTAGCCGAAACCGCCTACGCGCGTCGTGATTTTGACCAACTCCGGTTAAATTTCCCGGAACTTGGGGGATATTTTCCAGTCACGGGGACTCTAAACTGACCCCTGACGTCCTTGATCTGCAGCAAAATGGACACAGCAAAACTTTTTGAAGGCTCACTTTTGAGCTTCTGGGCCGAAATATAGCTCCACTTCACTTTAAGAGTGAAAGAGTAGCCGAGACCGCCTTACGCGCATCGTGATTTTGGGCTACCTCGGCTCGATTTCCCGGAACTTGGGAGATAATTCCCAGTCCAGGGCACTGTAAACTAATTCCTGATGGCCTTGGTCTTCACTGAAATGGATAGAGCCAAACTTTTTGAACGTTCACTTTCGAGCTTCTGGGCCGAAATATAGCCCCACTTCACTTTAAGACTGAAAGAGTAGCCGGGACCGCCTTACGCGCATGGTAATTTTGTCAAACTTCGGCTTGATTTCCTGGGACTTGGGGGATATTTTCCAGTCCCGGAAGCTCTAAACTAACTCCTGAATTCCTTGGTTTTTAGTGAAATGGACACAGGTAAAAGGAGTGCACGCTCGGTTTCCAGGTTGTAGGCCGAAGTATAGCCCCACTTTATTTTAAGACTGAAAGTGTACACGAAACCGCCTTAAGCGCATCGAAATTTTTAGCCACTATGGCTCGATATGCCAAAACTTGGGGGATATTTTCCAGTCCCGGGGACTCTATCCTAACTCCTGATGGCCTTAGTTTTCAGTAAAATGGTCACAGGTAACAGGAGCGCACGCTCGGTGTCGAGCTTCTAGGCCGAAATGTAGCCCCAGTTCATTTTAAGACTGAAAGAGTAAACAAAACTGCCGTACGCCTATCGTAGTTTTAAGAAAGTATGGCTCAATTTGCCGAAACTTGGAGGATAGCTTCCAGTCTCGAGGATTCTAAACTATCTCCTGATGGACTTAGTTCTTAGTGAAATGGACACAGGTAAAAGGAGAGCACGCTCGGTGTCGAGCTTGTAGAACCGAAATATAGCCCCACTTCATTTTCGGAGTAAACGAGTAGCCGAGACCGCCTTACGCGCATCGTGATTTTGAGCATCTTCGGCTCGATTTGCCGGAATTCGGGGAATATTTTCCAGTTCCGAGGACTCTATGTTAACTCCTGATGAACTTAGTTTTCAGTGATATGTACACAGGCAAAAGGAGCGCACGCTCGGTGTTGAGCTTGTCGGCCGAAATATAGCCCCACTTCATTTTAAGACTGAAAGAGTAGCCGAGACCGCCTTACGCGCATCGTGATTTTGAGCAACTTTGGCTCGATCTGCCAGAATTTGGGAAATATTTTCCAGTCGCAAGGACTCTAAACTAACTCCTGATGGCCTAAGATGTCAGTGAAATGGACACAGGTAAAATTAGCGCACGCCCGGTCTCGAGCTTCTAGGTCGAAATATAGCCCCCCTTAATTTTAAGACTGAAAGAGTAGCCGAGACCGCCTTACGCGCATCGTGATTTTGGGCCACTTTTGCTCGATTTCCCGGAAGTTGGCGAATAATTTAAAGTCCCGGGGACGCTAAACTAACTCCCGATGACCTTGGTTTGCAGTTTAATGAACACAGCGAAACATTCTGAACGCTCACCTTCGAGCTTCAGTGCCGCAATATAGCCCTACTTAAATTTAAGACTAAAAGAATAACCGAGAGCCCGTTACGCGCATCGTAATTTTCATCAACTTCGGCGCCATTTCCTAGAACTTGGAGAATATTGTCCAGTTCCGGGGACTCTAAACTAACTCCTGATTGCCTTGGTTTGCAGTCAAATGGACACAGCCAAACTTTTTGAACGCTCACTTTCGAGCTTGTGGGCCTAAATATAGCCACACTTCACTTTAAGACTGAAACAGTAGCCGAGACCGCGTTACGCGCATCGTGATTTTGAGCAACTTCTGCTCGCTTTCCTGGAACTTGGGGAATATTTTCCAGTGCCGGGGACTCTAAACTAACTCCTGATGTCCATGGTTTGCAGTGAAATTCACACACCACAAGTTTTTGAACAAACACTTTCGAGCTTTTAGGCCGAAATATAGTCCCACATCACTTACGACTTAAAGAGTAGCCGAGACCGGCGTGCGCGCATCGTGATTTTGACCATCTTCGGGTCGATATTCCGGAACTTGGGGCATATTTTCCAGTTTCAGGGACTCTAAGCTAACTCTTGATGGCCTTGGTTTGCAGTGAAATGGAGACAGCAAAACTTTTTGAACGCTCACCTTCAAGCTTCTGGGTCGAAATATAGCCTACTTTACTTTAATACTGAAAAAGTAGCCGAGACCGCGTTACGCGCATCGTGATTTTCACAAACTTCGAGTGGATTTCCCGAAACTTGGGGGATATTTTCCAGTCCCTTGGACGCTAAACTAACTCGTGCTGGTCTTGGTTTGCAGTGAAACGGAAACAGAAAAAGTTTTTGAACGCCTACTTTCGAGCTTCTGGACCGAAATAGAAGCCCACTTCACTTGAAGACTAAAAGAGTAGCCGAGACCGCCTTACGTGCATCGTGATTTTGAGCAACTTCGGCTCGATTTGCCGGAACTAAGGGGATATATTCCAGTTCTGAGGACTCTAAACTAATTCCTGATGGCCTTGGTTTGCAGTAAAATGGACCCAGCAAAACTTTTTCAACGCTCAATTTCGAGCTTCTGGGCCAAAATAAAGCCCCGCGTTACTTTGACACTAAAAGAGTAGCCGAGACCGCCTTACGTGCATCGTGATTTTGACAAACTTCGGGTTGATTTTCCGGAACTTGGGGGATATTTTCCAGTCCCGGGGACTCTCAACTAACTACTGCTTGTCTTGGTTTGCGGTGAAATGGACACAGCGGAAGTTTCTGAATGCTCACTCTCGAGCTTCTGGGCCGAAATAGAGTCCCATTTTACTTTAAGACTGAAAGAGTAGGCGAGACCGTCTTGAGCGAATCGTGATTTTGACCAATTTCGCGTTTATTTCCCGAAACTTGGGGGATATATTCCAGTCAAAAGGTCTCTACAGTAACTCCTGATGGCCTTGGTTTTCAGTGAACTGGACAGAGCACAACTTTGGAGCTTCTGGGCAGAAATATAGCCCCACTTTACTTTAAGACTGAAAGAGTAGATGAGACCGCCTTACGCACATCGTAATTTTGATGAACTTCGAATGGATTTCCCGGAACTTGGGGGATATTTTGCAGTCCCTTGGAGGCTAAACTAAGTTCTGATGGCCTTGTTTTGAAGTAAAATGGACACAACAAAACTTTTTTAACGCTCACTTTCTAGCTTGTGGGCCGAAATATAGCCACACTTCACTTTAGCACTGACACAGTAGCCGAGACCACGTTACGCGCATCATGAATTTGATCAACTTCGGCTCGATTTCCCGGGACTTGGGGGATATTCTCTAGTCCCGGGGACTCTAAACTAACTTCTGATGGCCTTGGTTTGCACTGAAAGTGACAGAGCAAAACTTTTTAAACACTCACTTTCGAGCTTCTGGGCCGAAATATAGCCCCACTTCACTTTAAGACTGAAAGAGTAGCCGAGACCACCTTACGCACATCGTGATTTTGACCAACTTCGGCTCGATTTACCGGAACTTGGGGGATATTTTACAGTCCCGAGGACTCTTAAGTAACCCCTGATGGCCTTGGTTTGCATTGAAATGGTTACAGCAAAACTTTTTGAACGCTCACTTTTGAGCTTCTGGGCCGAAATATAGCCCCACTTCACTTTAAGACTGAAAGAGTAGCCGAGACCGTCTTACGCGCATCGTGATTTTGACCAACGTCTTCTCGTTTTTCCGGAACTTGGGAAATACATTCCACTCCCGGGGACTCTAAACTAACTACTGATAGCCTTGGTTTGCAGTGAAATAGACACAGTAAGTTTTTTTTGAACTTTGAGCTTGTGGGCCGAAATAGAGCCCCACTTCACTTTAAGACTGAAGGAGTAGCCGACACCGCCTTAAGCGCACCGTGATTTTGACCAACTTAGGCTCGATTTGCCGGAACTTCGGGGATATTTTCCAGTCCCGGGGACTCTAAACTAACTCCTGATTGTCTTCGTTTTCAGTGAAATGGACAAAGCGAAACTTTTTGAACGCTCACTCTCGAGCTTCGGGACCGAAATAAAGCCCCACTTTACTTTCAGACTGAAAGAGTAGCCGAGACCGTCTTGCGCAAATCGTGATTTTGACCAACTTCGGGTCGGATTCCCGGAACTTGGGAAATATATTCCATTTCCGCGGGCTCTAAACTAACTCTTGATGGCCTTGGCTTTCAGTGAAATGGACAAAGGAAAGCTTTTTGAACACTCTCTTTGTAGCTTCTGGGCCGAAATAGAATCCCACTTCACTTTCAGACTGAAATAGTAGCCGAGACCGCCTCACGCGCATCGTGAGTTAGACCAAGTTCAGCTCGATTTCACGCAACTTTTGGGATATTTTCCAGTCCGGGAGACTCTAAACTAGCTCCGGATGGGCTTGGTTTGCACTGAAATGCGCGCAGCATAAATTTTTGAACACCCATTCTCGAGCTTCTGGGTCGAAATATATCCCCACTTCACTTTAAGACTGAAAGAGTAGCCGAGATCGCCTTACGCGCATCGTGATTTTGACCATTTTCGGATGGATTTCTCGGAACCTGGGGGATATTTTCCAGTCCCAGGAGCTCTAAACTAACTCCTCATGGCCTTGGTTTGCAGTGAAATGGACAGAGCAAAACTTTTAGAACGCTCACCTTCGAGCTTCCTGGCCGAAATAAAGCCCCACTTTACTTTAAGACTTAAAGAGGAACCGAGACCACCTTACGGGCATTGTGATTTTGACAAACTTCGGGTGGATCTCCCGGAACTTGGGGAACATTTTCCAGTCCCGTGGACGCTAAACTAAGTCCTGATGGCCTTGTTTTGCAGTGAAATGGACACAGCAAAACTTTTTGAACGCTCACTTTCGAGCTTGTGGGCCGAAATATAGCCACACTTTACTTTAAGACTGAAACAGTAGCCGAGACCGCATTTCGCGCATCGTGATTTTGATCAACTTCGGCTCGCATTCCCGGAACTTGGGGAATATTTTCCAGTCCCGGGGACCCTAAACTAACTTTTGATAGCTTTGGTTTGCAGTGAAATGCACACAGCAAAACTTTTTGAACGCTCACTTTCGAGCTTCTGGACAGAAATATAGCCCCACTTGACTTTAAGACTGAAAGGGTAGCCGAGACCGCTTTGGGAGCATCGTGATTTTGACCAACTTCAGCTCGATTAACTGGAACTTGGGGAATATTTTCCAGTCCTAGGGACGCTAAACTAACTCGTGATGGCCTTGTTTTTCAGTCAGAGAACACAGCAAAACTTTTTGAACGCTCACTTTCGGGCTTCTGGCCCGAAATATAGCCCCACCTCACTTTAAGACTGAGACAGTAGCCGAGACCACTTTAGGGGCATCGTGATTTTGACCAACCTCGGCTCAATTTCCCGGACCTTGGGGCATATTTTCTTGTCCCGGGGACGCTAAACTAACCCCTGATGGCCTTGGTTTGCAGTGAAGTGAACACAGCAAAACTTTTTGAACGCTCACTTTCGGGCTTCTCGCCCGAAATATAGCCCCACCTCACTCTAAGACTGAAAGAGTAGCGGAGACTGTCTTACGCGCATCGTGATTTTGACAAAATTCGGCTCGATTTCCCCGAACTTGGGCGATATTTTCCAGTCCCGAGCAGTCTAAACTAAGTCCTGATGGCTTTGGTTTGCAGTGAAATGAACACAGCAAAACTTTTTGAACGCTCACTTTCGGGCTTCTCGCCCGAAATATAGCCCCACCTCACTCTAAGACTGAAAGAGTAGCGGAGACTGTCTTACGCGCATCGTGATTTTGACAAAATTCGGCTCGATTTCCCCGAACTTGGGCAATATTTTCCAGTCCCGAGCAGTCTAAACTAAGTCCTGATGGCTTTGGTTTGCAGTGAAATGAACACAGCAAAACTTTTTGAACGCTCACTTTCGGGCTTCTCGCCCGAAATATAGCCCCACTTCACTCTAAGACTGAAAGAGTAGCCGACACTACCTTACGCAAATCGTGATTTTGACCAACTTCGACTCGAATTCCCGGAAGTTGGGGGATATTTTCCAGTCCCGGAGACTCTAAACTAGCTCCTGATGGCTTTGGTTTGCAGTCAAATAAACACAGGGAAACTTTTTGAACGCTCACTTTCAAGCTCCTGGCCAGGAATAAAGCCTCACTTCACTTTAAGACTGAAACAGTAAGCGAGACCGCCTAACGCGCACCGTGATTTTGACCAACTTCGGCTAAATTTCCCTGAGCTTGGGGGGATATTTTCCAGTCCCAAAGACTCTTAAGTAACCCCTGATGGCCTTCGTTTGCATTGAAATGGATACAGGAAAACTTTTTGAAGCTCACTTTTGAGCTTCTGCGCCGAAATATAGCCCCACTTCACTTTAAGACTGGAAGACTAGCCAAGACCGTCTTGCACGCATCGTGATTTTGACCAACGTCTTCTCGATTTTCCGGAACTTGGGAAATATATTGCAGTCTCGGGGACTCTAAACTAACTCCTGATGGCCTTGGTTTGATGTGAAATGGACGCAGGAAAACTTTTTGAACGCTCAGTTTCGAGCTTCGGGGCCGAAATACAACCGTACTTCACTTTAAAACTGAAATAGTAGCCGAGACCTCCTTACGAGCATCCTGATTTTGACCCAGTTCAGCTCGATCTCCCGGAACTTGGGGGATATTTTCCAGTCCGGGGGACTTTAAACTAACTCCTGATGGCCTTGGTTTGCAGTTAAATGCACAAAGCGTAACTTTTTAAAGGTGCACTTTCGAGCTTCTGGGCCGAATTATAGCCCCAGTTCACTTTAAGAATCAAAGAGTAGCCGAAACCGCCTTACGCGCATCGTAATTTTGACAAAATTCTGCTCGATTTCCCCGAACTTGGGCGATATTTTACAGTCCCGAGGAGTCTAAACTAACTCCTGATGGCCTTGGTTTGCAGTGAAATGAACAAGGTAACACTTTTTGAACGCTTATTTTCGAGCTTCAGGAATGAAATATAGCCCAACTTCACTTTAAGACTGAAAGAGTAGCCGAGACCGTCTTACGCATATCGTGATTTTGACCAACTTCCGTTTGATTTCCAGGAACTTCGGTGATATATTCCAGTCCCGGGGATTCTAAACTAACTGCTGATGGCCTTGGTTTGCAGTGAAATGGACACAGCACATTTTTTTGAACGCTCACTTTCGAGCTTCTCGGCCGAAATATAGCCCTACTTCACTTTAAGACTGAAAGAGTAGCCGAGACCGCCTTACGCGCATCGTAATTTTGACCGACTTCGGCTCGATTTGCTGGAAGTTGGCGAATATTTTCAATTCACGGGGAAGCTAAACTAACTTCCGATGGCCTTATTTTGCAGTTAAATGGACACAGCAAAACTTTTTCAACGCTCACTTTCGAGCTTATGGGTCGAAATATAGCCCCACTTAACTTTAAGACTGAAAGAGTAGCCGAGACCGTGTTACGCGCATCGTGATTTTGACCTACTTTCGTTCGATTTCCCGGAACTTCGGGGATATATTCCAGTCCCGGGGACTCTAAACTAACTCCTGATGGCCTTGGTTTCCAGTGAAATGGACACAGGAACACTTTTTGAACGCGCACTTTCGAGCTTCTGGGCCGAAATATTGCCCCAATTCACTTTAAGACTGAAAAAGTAGCCGAGACCGCCGTACGCGCGTCGTGATTTTGACCAACTTCGGTTAAATTTCCCGGAACTTGGGGGATATTTTCCAGTCCCGGGGACTCTAAACTGAACCCCGACGTCCTTGGTCTGCAGTGAAATAGACACAGCAAAACTTTTTGAAGGCTCACTTTTGAGCTTCTGGGCCGAAATATAGCTCCACTTCACTTTAAGAGTGAAAGAGTAGCCGACACCGCCTTACGCCCATCGTAATTTTGACCAACTTCGGCTCGATTTCCCGCAACTTCGGGGATATTTTCCAGTCCCGCGGACTCCAAAGTAACTCCTGATGGCCTTGCTCTGGAGTGAAATGGACACAGCTAAACTTTTTGAACGCTCACTTTCGAGCTTCTGGGGGGAAATATTGCCCCAGTTTACTTTACGAATGAAAGAGTAACCGGGACCGCCTGACGCGCATCGTGATTTTGGCCAACTTTGGCTCGATTTCCCGGGAAATGGAGGATATTTTCCGGTACCGGGCACTCTAAACTAACTCCTGATTTCCTCAGTTTGCAGTGAAATGGACACAGCACAACTTTTTGAAGGCTCACTTTTGAGCTTCTGGGGCGAATCATAGCCCTACTTCACCTTAAGACTGAAAGACTAGCCGAGACCGCCTTACGCGCATCGTGATTTTGGGCTACTTCGGCTCGATTTCCCGGAACTTGGGAGATAATTCCTAGTCCTGGCCACTCTAAACTAATTCCTGATGGCCTTGGTTTTCAGTGAAATGGACACAGCCAAACTTTTTGAACGTTCACTTTCGAGCTTCTGGGCCGAAATATAGCCCCACTTTACTTTAAGACTGAAAGAGTAGCCGGGACCGCCTTAGGCGCATGGTAATTTTGTCGAACTTCGACTTGATTTCCTGGGACTTGGGGGATATTTTCCAGTCCCGGAAGCTCTAAACTAACTCCTGAATGCCTTGGTTTTTAGTGAAATGGACACAGGTAAAAGGAGCGCACGCTCGGTTTCCAGGTTGTAGGCCGAAGTATAGCCCCACTTTATTTTAAGACTGAAAGTGTACACGAAACCGCCTTAAGCGCATCGAAATTTTTAGCCACTATGGCTCGATATGCCAAAACTTGGGGGATATTTTCCAGTCCCGGGGACTCTACCCTAACTCTTGATGGCCTTAGTTTTCAGTAAAATGGTCACAGGTAACAGGAGCGCACGCTCGGTGTCGAGCTTCTAGGCCGAAATGTAGCCCCAGTTCATTTTAAGACTGAAAGAGTAAACGAAACTGCCGTACGCCTATCGTAATTTCAAGAAAGTATGGCTCAATTTGCCGAAACTTGGAGGATAGCTTCCAGTCTCGAGGATTCTAAACTATCTCCTGATGGACTTAGTTCTTAGTGAAATGGACACAGGTAAAAGGAGAGCACGCTCGGTGTCGAGCTTGTAGAACCGAAATATAGCCCCACTTCATTTTCGGAGTAAACGAGTAGCCGAGACCGCCTTACGCGCATCGTGATTTTGAGCATCTTTGGCTCGATTTGCCGGAATTCGGGCAATATTTTCCAGTCCTGAGGACTCTATGTTAACTCCTGATGAACTTAGTTTTCAGTGATATGTACACAGGGAAAAGGAGCGCACGCTCGATGTTCAGCTTGTCGGCCGAAATATAGCCCCACTTCATTTTAAGACTGAAAGAGTAGCCGAGACCGCCTTACGCGCATCGTGATTTTGAGCAACTTTGGCTCGATCTGCCAGAATTTGGGAAATATTTTCCAGTCCCAAGAACTCTAAACTAACTCCTGATGGCCTAAGATGTCAGTGAAATGGACACAGGTAAAATTAGCGCACGCCCGGTCTCGAGCTTCTAGGTCGAAATATAGCCCCCCTTAATTTTAAGACTGAAAGAGTAGCCGAGACCGCCCTACGCGCATCGTGATTTTGGGCCACTTTTGCTCGATTTCCCGGAAGTTGGCGAATAATTTAAAGTCCCGGGGATGCTAAACTAACTCCCGATGGCGTTGGTTTGCAGTTTAATGAACACAGCAAAACATTCTGAACGCTCACCTTCGAGCTTCAGTGCCGCAATATAGCCCTACTTAAATTTAAGACTGAAAGAATAACCGAGAGCCCGTTACGCGCATCGTAATTTTCATCAACTTCGGCGCCATTTCCTGGAACTTGGAGAATATTTTCCAGTTCCAGGGACTCTAAACTAACTCTTGATTGCCTTGGTTTGCAGTCAAATGGACACAGCAAAACTCTTTGAACGCTCACTTTCGAGCTTGTGGGCCTAAATATAGCCACACTTCACTTTAAGACTGAAACAGTAGCCGAGACCGCGTTACGCGCATCGTGATTTTGAGCAACTTCTGCTCGCTTTCCTGGAACTTGGGGAATATTTTCCAGTGCCGGGGACTCTAAACTAACTCCTGATGTCCATGGTTTGCAGTGAAATTCACACAGCACAAGTTTTTGAACGAACACTTTCCAGGTTTTAGGCCGAAATATAGTCCCACATCACTTACGACTTAAAGAGTAGCCGATACCGGCGTGCGCGCATCGTGATTTTGACCAACTTCGGGTCGATATTCCGGAACTTGGGGCATATTTTCCAGTCCCAGGGACACTAAGCTAACTCTTGATTGCCTTGGTTTGCAGTGAAATGGAGACAGCAAAACTTTTTGAACGCTCACCTTCAAGCTTCTGGGTCGAAATATAGCCTACTTTACTTTAATACTGAAAAAGTAGCCGAGACCGCCTTACGCGCATCGTGATTTTGACAAAGTTCGGGTGGATTTCTCGGAACTTGGGGGATATTTTCCAGTCCCTTGGACGCTAAACTAGGTGCCGATGGCCTTGTTTTGCAGTGAAATGGACACAGCAAAACTTTTTGAACTTTCACTTTCTAGCTTCTCGGCCGAAATATAGCCCCAGTTCACTTTAAGAATGAAAGAGTAATAAGCTAAACTGGATCCCCTTTTACAAAGAAGCTTATATAAATCGATGTGCACTGGCCTACAAAAGGATAAACAGGACTTTACCTTAATACATGAACACATCTTTAAGGAAAAACTCTGACTTCCATTCGAGAACTACTAGAAATTGTAATTTAAATTTATTATGCCCCTCTCACAGAAACGCCTCTGAGGGAGGACGCACTTTCGCCGTCAGAACTATTCAAGATTAGAACAGTTTACCCCGGTCTTTAAAAACAGAGAAGTCCGTTAAATCGTTTAAGGCTAAATTATGTCATACTATTCTTAACTCTCAGAAAACTATTGGAATTTTTTAACTCTTATTATTCGTAGTATGTTTGAAATTGTAAGTCCAGTTTATTATCTGTAACCATTTTTAATAGTAACTTAATTAAGTATTTTAGTGTAAATAATATCGTATTTTAACATTTTATTGTAAATAATATATTTTTAGCACTCTAATTATTTTAAGCTGAGGGCCCCAAGTTTATCAGTAACTTAAGTTACTGTCACGGGTCACGCTCATTAAATAAAGTCTTTCACTTCACTTCACTTCAGTAGCCGAGACCGCCTTACGCGCATCGTGATTTTGACAAAATTCGGCTCGATTTCCCCGAACTTGGGTGATATTTTCCAGTCCCGAGGAGTCTAAACTAACTCCTCATGGTCTTGGTTTACAGTGAAATGAACACAGCAAAACTTTTTGAGCTTTCACTTTCTAGCTTCTCGGCCGAAATATAGCCCCAGTTCACTTTAAGAATCAAAGAGTAGCCGAGACCGCCTTACGCGCATCGTGATTTTGACAAAATTCGCCTCGATTTCCCCGAACTTGGGCGATATTGTCCAGTCCCGAGAAGTCTAAACTAACTCCTGATGGCCTTGGTTTGCAGTGAAATGAACAAGGTAACACTTTTTGAACGCTTATTTTCGAGCTTCTGGGATGAAATATAGCCCCAATTCACTTTAAGACTTAAAGAGTAGCCGAGACCGCCGTACGCGCGTCGTGATTTTGACCAACTTCGGTTATATCTCCCGGAACTTGGGCGATATTTTCCAGTCCCGGGGACTCTAAACTGACCCCCGACGTCCTTGGTCTGCAGTAAAATGGACACAGGAAAACCTTTTGAAGGCTCACTTTTGAGCTTCTGGGCCGAAATATAGCTCCACTTCACTTTAAGAGTGAAAGAGTAGCCGAGGCCGCCTTAGGCGCATCGTGATTTTGGGCTACTTCGGCTCGATTTCCCGGAACTTGGGAGATAATTCCCAGTCCTGCGGACTCCAAAGTAACCCCTGATGGCCTTGCTCTGGAGTGAAATGGACACAGCACAACTTTTTGAACGCTCACTTTCGAGCTTCTGGGGGGAAATATTGCCCCAGTTCACTTTAAGAATGAAAGAGTAGTTGGGACCGCCTTACGCGCATGGTAATTTTGTCGAACTTCCGCTTGATTTCCTGGGACTTGGGGGATATTTTCCAGTCCCGGAAGCTCTAAACTAACTCCTGAATGCCTTGCATTTTAGTGAAATGGACACAGGTAAAAGGAGCGCACGCTCCGTTTCCAGGTTGTACGCCGAAATATGGCCCCACTTTATTTTAAGACTGAAAGTGTACACGAAACCGCCTTAAGCGCATAGAAAATTTTAGCCACTATGGCTCGATATGCCAAAACTTGGGGGATATTTCCCAGTCCCGGGGACTCTACCCTAACTCTTGATGGCCTTAGTTTTCAGTAAAATGGTCACAGGTAACAGGAGCGCACGCTCGGTGTCGAGCTTCTAGACCGAAATGTAGCCCCAGTTCATTTTAAGACTGAAAGAGTAAACGAAACTGCCGTACGCCTATCGTAATTTTAAGAAAGTATGGCTCAATTTGCCGAAACTTGGAGGATAGCTTCCAGTCTCGAGGATTCTAAACTATCTCCTGATGGACTTAGTTCTTAGTGAAATGGACACAGGTAAAAGGAGAGCACGCTCGGTGTCGAGCTTGTAGAACCGAAATATAGCCCCACTTCATTTTCGGAGTAAACGAGTAGCCGAGACCGCCTTACGCGCATCGTGATTTTGAGCATCTTTGGCTCGATTTGCCGGAATTCGGGAAATATTTTCCAGTTCCGAGGACTCTATGTTAACTCCTGATGAACTTAGTTTTCAGTGATATGTACACAGGCAAAAGGAGCGCACGCTCGGTGTTGAGCTTGTCGGCCGAAATATAGCCCCACTTCATTTTAAGACTGAAAGAGTAGCCGAGACCGCCTTACGCGCATCGTGATTTTGAGCAACTTTGGCTCGATCTGCCAGAATTTGGGAAATATTTTCCAGTCCCAAGGACTCTAAACTAACTCCTGATGGCCTAAGATGTCAGTGAAATGGACACAGGTAAAATTAGCGCACGCCCGGTCTCGAGCTTCTAGGTCGAAATATAGCCCCCCTTAATTTTAAGACTGAAAGAGTAGCCGAGACCGCCCTACGCGCATCGTGATTTTGGGCCACTTTTGCTCGATTTCCCGGAAGTTGGCGAATAATTTAAAGTCCCGGGGACGCTAAACTAACTCCCGATGACCTTGGTTTGCAGTTTAATGAACACAGCAAAACATTCTGAACGCTCACCTTCGAGCTTCAGTGCCGCAATATAGCCCTACTTAAATTTAAGACTGAAAGAATAACCGAGAGCCCGTTACGCGCATCGTAATTTTCATCAACTTCGGCGCCATTTCCTGGAACTTGGAGAATATTGTCCAGTTCCGGGGACTCTAAACTAACTCCTGATTGCCTTGGTTTGCAGTCAAATGGACACAGCAAAACTTTTTGAACGCTCACTTTCGAGCTTGTGGGCCTAAATATAGCCACACTTCACTTAAAGACTGAAACAGTAGCCGAGACCACGTTACGCGCATCGTGATTTTGAGCAACTTCTGCTCGCTTTCCATGAACTTGGAGAATATTTTCCAGTCCAGGGGACTCTAAACTAACTCCTGATGGCCATGGTTTGCAGTGAAATTCACACAGCACAAGTTTTTGACCGAACACTTTCGAGCTTTTAGGCCGAAATATAGTCCCACATCACTTACGACTTAAGGAGTAGCCGAGACAGGCGTGCGCGCATCGTGATTTTGACCAACTTCGGGTCGATATTCCGGAACTTGGGGCATATTTTCCAGTCCCAGGGACTCTAAGCTAACTCTTGATGGCCTTGGTTTCCAGTAAAATGGAGACAGCAAAACTTTTTGAACGCTCACCTTCAAGCTTCTGGCCCGAAATATAGCCCACTTTACTTTAATACTGAAAAAGTAGCCGAGACCGCCTTACGCGCATCGTGATTTTGACAAACTTCGGGTGGATTTCCCGGAACTTGGGGGATATTTTCCAGTCCCTTGGACGCTAAACTAGGTGCCGATGGCCTTGTTTTGCAGTGAAATGGACACAGCAAAGCTTTTTGAAGGCTCACTTTCGAGCTTGTGGGCCGAAATATAGCCATACTTCACTTTAAGACTGAAAAAGTAGCCGAGACCGCCTCACGCGCATCGTGAGTTAGACAAAGTTCAGCTCGATTTCACGCAACGTTTGGGATATTTTCCAGTCCGGGCGACTCTAAACTAACTCCGGATGGCCTTGGTTTGCGTTGAAATGCGCACAGCATAAATTTTTGAACGCCCACTTTGGAGCTTCTGGGCCGAAATATAGCCCCACTTCACTTTAAGACTGAAAGAGTAGCCGAGATCGCCTTACGCGCATCGTGATTTTGACCATTTTCGGATCGATTTTTCGGAACTTGGGGGATATTTTCCAGTCCCGGGGACTCTAAACTAACTCCTGATCGGCTTGCTTTGCATTGAAATGGACAGAACAAAACTTTTTGAACGCTCACTTTCGAGCTTGTGGCCCGAACTATAGCCACACTTTACTCTAAGACTGAAACAGTAGCCGAGACCGCATTTCGCGCAGCGTGATTTTGATCAACTTTGGCTCGCTTTCCCGGAACTTGGGGAATATTTTCCAGTTCCGGGGACCCTAAACTAAGTCCTGATGGCCTTGTTTTGAAGTGAAATGGACACAGCAATACTTTTTGAACGCTCACTTTCTAGCTTGTGGGCCGAAATATAGGCACACTTGACTTTAAGACTGAAACAGTAGCCGAGACCACGTTACGCGCATCACGAATTTGATCAACTTCGGCTCCAATTCCCGCGACTTGGGGGATATGTTCCAGTCCCGGGGACTCTAAACTAACTCCTGATGGCCTTGGTTTGCATTGAAATGGACACAACACAATTTTATGAACGCACACTTTCGAGATTCTGGGCCGAAATATAGCCCCACTTCACTTAAGACTGAAAGAGTAGCCGAGACCGCTTTGTTCGCATCGTGAGTTTGACAAACTTCCGGTCGATATTTCGGAACTTCGGGGATATTTTCCAGTCCCAGGAGCTCTAAACTAACTCCTCATGGCCTTGGTTTGCAGTGAAATGAACAGAGCAAAACTTTTTGAACCCTCACCTTCGAGCTTCCTGGCCTAAATAAAGCCCCACTTTACTTTAAGACTTCAAGAGTAACCGAGACCACCTTACACGCATTTTGATTTTGACAAACTTCGGGAGGATCTCCCGGAACTTGGGGAACATTTTCCAGTCCCGTGGACGCTAAACTAAGTTCTGATGGCTTTGTTTTGCAGTGAAATGGACACAGCAAAACTTTTTGAACGCTCACTTTCGAGCTTGTGGGCCGAAATATAGCCACACTTTACTTTAAGAGTGAAACGGTAGCCGAGACCGCATTTCGCGCATCGTGATTTTGATCAACTTCGGCTCGCTTTCCGGGAAGTTGGGGAATATTTTCCAGTCCCGGGGACCCTAAACTAACTTTTGATAGCTTTGGTTTGAAGTGAAATGCACACAGGAAAACTTTTTGAACGCTCACTTTCGAGATTCTCGCCCGAGATATAGCCCCACTTCACTCTAAGACTGAAAGAGTAGCCGACACTACCTTACGCAAATCGTGATTTTGACCAACTGCAACTCGATTTCCCGGAAGTTGGGGGATATTTTCCAGTTCCGGGGACTCTAAACTAGCTCCTGATGGCTTTGGTTTGCAGTCAAATAAACACAGGGAAACTTTTTGAACGCTCACTTTCAAGCTCCTGGCCAGGAATAAAGCCTCACTTCACTTTAAGACTGAAACAGTAAGCGAGACCGCCTAACGCGCACCGTGATTTTGACCAACTTCGGCTAAATTTCCCTGAGCTTGGGGGGATATTTTCCAGTCCCGAAGACTCTTAAGTAACCCCTGATGGCCTTCGTTTACATTGAAATGGATACAGCAAAACTTTTTAAAGCTCACTTTTGAGCTTCTGGGCCGAAATATAGCCCCACTTCACTTTAAGACTGAAAGACTAGGCAAGACCGTCTTGCGCGCATCGTGATTTTGACCAACGTCTTCTCGATTTTTCGGAACTTGGGAAATATATTGCAGTCTCGGGGACTCTAAACTAACTCCTGATGGCCTTGGTTTGCAGTGAAATAGAGACAGCAAATTTTTTGCAGCGCTCACTTTGGAGCTTCTGGGCCGAAATAGAGCCCCACTTCACTTTAAGACTGAAAGAGTAGCCGAGGCCGCCTTAGGCGCATCGTGATTTTGACCGACTTCGGCTTGAGTTGCCAGAACTTAAAAGATATTTTCCACTCCCGGGGACTCTAAACTAACTCATGATGGCCTTGGTTTTCAGTGAAATTGAGAGAGCAAAACTTTTTGAACGCTCACTTTCGAGCTTCTGGACCGAAATATAGCCCTACTTCACTTTCAGACTCAAAGAGTAGCCGAGACCGCCTTACGCGAATCGTTATTTTGACCAACTTCGTCTCGATTTCGCGGAACTTGGAGGATATTTTCCAGTTTCGGGGACTGTAAACTACTTCCTGAGGGCCTTGCTTTGCAGTGAAATGGACACAGGATAACTTTTTGAACGCTCACTTTCGAGCTTCTGGGCCAAAATATACAGCCACGTCACTTTAAGACTAAAAGAGTAGCCGAGACTGCTTTACGCGCATCGTGATTTTCACAAACTTCGGCGCGATTTCCCGGAACTTGGGGGATATTTTGATGTCCCGGAGACTGTAAACTATCTCCTGATGTGGCTTGGTTCGCGGTGAAATGGACACAGCAAAACTTTCTGAACTTTCACTTTCGAGCTTCATGGCCGAAATATAGCCCGAGTTCACTTTAAGAATGAAAGAATAGCGGAGACCGTCTTACGCGCATCGTGATTTTGACCAACTTTGGCTCGATTTCCCAGCAAATGGGGACTATTTTCCGGTACCCGGGACTCTAAACTAACTCCTGATTGCCTTGGTTTGCATTGAAATGGAGAGAGCAAAACTTTTTCAACGCTCCCCTTCGGGCTTCTGAGCCGAAATATAGCCCCACTTCAGTTTAAGACTGAAAGAGTAGCCGAGACCGTCTTACGCGCATCGTAATTTTGACCAACTTCGTCTCGATTTGCCGGAAGTTGGCGAATATTTTCAATTCCCGGGGAAGCTAAACTAACTTCCGATGGCCTTAGTTTGCAGTTACATGGACATGGCTGAACTTTTTGAACGCTCACTTTCGAGCTTATGGCTCGAAATATAGCCCCACTTAACTTTAAGACTGAAAGAGTAGCCGAGACCGCCTTACGCGCATCGTGATTTTGGGATACTTCGGCTCGATTTCCCGGAAATAGGGGGATATTTTCCCGTCCCGGGGACTCTAAACTAACTCCTGATGGCCTTGGTTTCCAGTGAAATGGACACAGGAACACTGTTTGAACGCGCACTTTCGAGCTTGCTGTCCGAAATATAGCCCTACTTCTTTTTAAGACTGAAAGAGTAGGCGGAAGCGCCTTACGCGCATTGTGATTTTGAGGATTTTCGGCTCGATCTGGCGAAACTTGGGAGATATTTTCCAGTCCCAAAGTCTCTAAACTCACTCCTGATTGTCTAAGATGTGAGTGAAATGGACACAAAAATTTTTGAACCCTTACTTTCGAGCTTCTGGAGTTAAATCTAAGCCCACTTTACCTTAAGACTGAAAGAGTAGCCGAGACCCCCTTTAGCGCATGGTGATTTTGACTAACTTCGGGTGGATTTCCCGTAACTTGGGGGATATTTCCAGTTCCTTTGACGCTAAATTAAGTCGTGATGGCCTTGTTTTGCAGTGAAATGGACACAGCAAAACTTTTTAAACACTCAGTTTCGAGCTTCTGGGCCGAAATATTGCCCCAATTCACTTTAAGACTGAAAGAGTAGCTGAGACCGCCCTGCGCGCGTCGTGATTTTGACCAACTCCAATTAAATTTCCCGGAACTTGGGGGATATTTTCCAGTCCCGAGGACTCTAAACTGACCCCCGACGTCCTTGGTCTGCAGTAAAATGGACACAGCAAAACTTTTTGAAGGCTCACTTTTGAGCTTCTGGGCCGAAATATAGCTCCACTTCACTTTAAGAGTGAAAGAGTAGCCGAGACCGCCTTAGGCGCATCGTGATTTTGGGCTACTTCGGCTCGATTTCCCGGAACTTGGGAGATAATTCCCAGTCCTGGGCACTCTAAACTAATTCCTGATGGCCTTGGTTTTCAGTGAAATGGACACAGCCAAACTTTTTGAACGTTCACTTTCGAGCTTCTGGGCCGAAATATAGCCCCACTTTACTTTAAGACTGAAAGAGTAGCCGGGACCGCCTTACGCGCATGGTAATTTTGTCGAACTTCGGCTTGATTTCCTGGGACTTGGATATTTTCCAGTCCCGGAAGCTCTAAACTAACTCCTGAATGCCTTGGTTTTTAGTGAAATGAACACAGGTAAAAGGAGCGCACGCTCGGTTTCCAGGTTGTAGGCCGAAATATAGCCCCACTTTATTTTAAGACTGAAAGTGTACACGAAACCGCCTTAAGCCCATCGAAATATTCAGCCACTATGGCTCGATCTCCCAAAACTTGGGGGATATTTTCCAGTCCCAGGGACTCTAAACTAACCCCTGATTGCCTTGGTTTGCAGTCAAATGGACACAGCAAAACTTTTTGAACGCTCACTTTCGAGCTTGTGGGCCTAAATATAGCCACACTTCACTTTAAGACTGAAACAGTAGCCGAGACCGCGTTACGCGCATCGTGATTTTGAGCAACTTCTGCTCGCTTTCCATGAACTTGGGGAATATTTTCCAGTCCCGGGGACTCCAAACTAACTCCTGATGGCCATGGTTTGCAGTGAAATTCACACAGCACAAGTTTTTGACCGAACACTTTCGAGCTTTTAGGCCGAAATATAGTCCAACATCACTTACGACTTAAGGAGTAGCCGAGACAGGCGTGCGCGCATCGTGATTTTGACCAACTTCGGGTCGATATTCCGGAACTTGGGGGATATTTTCCAGTCCCAGGGACTCTAAGCTAACTCTTGATGGCCTTGGTTTTCAGTGAAATGGAGACAGCAAAACTTTTTGAACGCTCACCTTCAAGCTTCTGGCCCGAAATATAGCCCACTTTACTTTAATACTGAAAAAGTAGCCGAGACCGCCTTACGCGCATCGTGATTTTGACAAACTTCGGGTGGATTTCCCGGAACTTGGGGGATATTTTCCAGTCCCTTGGACGCTAAACTAGGTGCCGATGGCCTTGTTTTGCAGTGAAATGGACACAGCAAAGCTTTTTGAAGGCTCACTTTCGAGGTTGTGGGCCGAAATATAGCCATACTTCACTTTAAGACTGAAACAGTAGCCGAGACCGCGTTTCGCGCATCGTGATTTTGACCAACTTCGGCTCGATTTCCCGGAACTTGCGAAATATTTTCCAGTCCCGGGGACTGTAAACTAACTCGTGCTGGTCTTGGTTTGCAGTGAAACGGAAACAGAAAAAGTTTTTTAAAGCATACTTTCGAGCCTCTGGACCGAAATAGAACCCCACTTCACTTGAAGACTGAAAGAGTAGCCGAGACAGCCTTACGTGCATCGTGATTTTGAGCAACTTCGGCTCGATTTGCTGGAACTAAGGGGATATATTCCAGTTCTGAGGACTCTAAACTAATTCCTGATGGCCTTGGTTTGCAGTAAAATGGACCCAGCAAAACTTTTTCAACGCTCAATTTCGAGCTTCTGGGCCGAAATATAGCCCCCCATTACTTTAACACTGAAAGAGTAGCCGAGACCGCCTTACGTGCATCGTGATTTTGACAAACTTCGGGTTGATTTCCCGGAACTTGGGGGATATTTTCCAGTCCTGGAAGCTCTAAACTAACTCCTGATTGCCTTGGTTTTCAGTGATACGGACACAGGTAAAAGGGGCGCACGCTAGGTTTCCAGGTTGTAGGCCGAAATGTAGCCCCACTTTATTTTAAGACTGAAAGGGTAGACGAAGCCGCCTTAAGTGCATCGAAATTTTTAGCCACTATGGCTCGATCTGCCAAAACTTGGGGGATATTTTCCAGTCCCGGGGACTCTAAGCTAACTCCTGATAACCTTAGTTTTAAGTAAAATGGTCACAGCTAGGAAGAGCGCACGCTCCCTGTCGAGCTTCTAGGTCGAAATAAAGCCCACTTCATTTTAAGACTGAAAGAGTAAACGAAACTGCCGTACGCCTATCGTAATTTTAAGAAACTATGGCTCAATTTGCCGAAACTTGGAGGATAGTTTCCAGTCTCGAGGACTCTAAACTATCTCGTGATGGAATTAGTTCTTAGTGAAAAGGACACAGGAAAAAGGAGCGCACGCTCAGTGTCAGGCTTGTAGAACCGAAATATGGCCCCACTTCATTTTCAGAGTGAAAGAGTAGCCGACACCGCCTTACTCGCATCTTGATTTTGAGCATCTTTGGCTCGATTTGCCGGAATTCGGCGAATATTTTCCAGTCCCGAGGACTCTATGCTAACTCATGATGAACTTAGTTTTCAGTGATATGTACACAGGCAAAAGGAGCGCACGCTCGGTGTCGAGCTTCTCGGCCGAAATATAGCCCCACTTCATTTTAAGACTGAAAGAGTAGCCGAGACCGCCTTAGCCGCATCGTGATTTTGAGCAACTTTGGCTCGATCTGCCAGAATTTGGGAAATAGTTTCCAGTCCCAAGGACTCTAAACTAACACCTGATGGCCTAAGATGTCAGTGAAATGGACACAGGTAAAATTAGCGCACGCCCGGTCTCGAGCTTCTAGGTCGAAATATAGCCCCCCTTAATTTTAAGACTGAAAGAGTAGCCGAGACCGCCTTACGCGCATCGTGATTTTGGGCCACTTTTGCTCGCTTTCCCGGAAGTTGGCGAATAATTTCAAGTCCCGGGGACGCTAAACTAACTCCCGATGACCTTGGTTTGCAGTTTAATGAACACAGCAAAACATTCTGAACGCTCACCTTCGAGCTTCAGTGCCGAAATATAGCCCTACTGAAATTTAAGACTTAAAGAATAACCGAGAGCTCGTACGCGCATGGTGATTTTGATCAACTTCGGCGCGATTTCCTGGAACTTGGAGAATATTTTCCAGTCCCGGGCACTCGAAACTAACTCCTGACGGCCTTGGTTTCCAGTGAAAGGGACAGAGCAAAACTTTTTGAACGCGCACTTTCGAGCTTCTTGGCCGAACTATAGCCCAACTTCACTTTAAGACTGAAAGACTAACCGAGAGCGCCTTACGCGCATCGTGACTTTGACCAACTTCGCCTCGATCTGGCGGAACTTGGGAAATATTTTCTAGTCCCAAGGGCTCGAAACTAACTCCTGATGGCCTTGCTTTGCGGTGAAATGGACACAGCAAAACTTTTCGAATGCACACTTTCGAGGCTCTGGGCCGAAATATAGCGCAACTTCACTTTAAGACTGAAAGAGTAGCCGGGACCGCCTTGCGCGCATCGTGATTTTGACCAACTTGGGCTCGATTTCCCCGAACTGGGGGGATATTTTCTACTTCCGCGTACTCTAAAATAACGCCTGATCGCCTTGGTTTGCAGTGAAATGGACACAGCAAAGCTTTTTGAACGCTCACTTTCGAGCTTGTGGGCCGAAATACAGCCACACTTCACTTTAAGACTGAAACAGTAGCCGAGACCGCGTTACGCGCATCGTGATTTTGATCAACTTCTGCTCGATTTCCCGGAACTTGGGGAATATTTTCCAGTCCCGGGGACTCTAAACTAACTCCTGATGGCCATGGTTTACAGTGAAATTTACACAGCACAAGTTTTTGAACGCACACTTTCGAGGTTCTGGACCGAAATAGAGCCCCACTTCACTTGAAGACTGAAAGGGTAGCCGAGACCGACTTACGCGCATCCTGATTTTGAGCAACTTCGGCTGGATTTGCCGGAACTTAGGGGATATATTCCAGTTTTGAGGACTCTAAACTAATTCCTGATGGCCTTGGTTTGCAGTAAAAAGGACACAGCAAAACTTTTTGAACGCTCAATTTCGAGCTTCTGGGCGAAAATATAGCCCCACTTTACTTTAACACTAAAAGGGTAGCCGAGAGCGCTTTACGCGCATCTTGATTTTGACAAACTTCGGGTTGATTTCCCGGAACTTGGGGGATATTTTCCAGTCCCGGGGACTCTAAACTAACTCCTGCTTGTCTTGGTTTGGAGTGAAATGGAAACAGCAAAACTTTTTGAACGCTGACTTTCCAGCTTCTGGGTTCAAAAGTTTAGCCCCACTTCATTTTAAGATTAAAAGAGTAAACGAGGCCGCCTTACGCGCATCGTAATTTTGACTAACTTAAGCTCGATTTTCGGAAACTTGGGGGATATTTTCCAGTCCCGGGGACTCTAAACTAACTCCTGATGGCCTTGCTTTGCAGTGAAATGGAAACAGCAAAACTTTTTAAACACTCAGTTTCGCGCTTCTGGGGCGAAATATTGCCCCATTTCAGTTTAAGACTGAAAGAGTAGCCGAGATCGCGTAGGCGCGTCGTGATTTTGACAAACTACGCCTCGATTTCCGGGAACTTGGGAGATATTTTCCAGGCCCGGGGACTCTAAACTGACCCCCAACATCCTTGGTCTGCAGTAAACTGGACAAAGCAAGGCTTTTTGAACGCTCATTTTCGAGCTTCTGGGACGAGATATAGCCCCACTTCACTTTAAGACTTTAAGAGTAGCCGAGACCGCCTTACGCGCATCGTGATTTTGACCAGCTTAGGCTCGATTTCCCGGAACTTGGGGGATATTTTCAAATCCGGCGGACTCTAAACTAACACCTGATTACCTTTCTTTGCAGTGAATTGGACACAGGATAACTTTTTCAACGCTCACTTTCGACCTTCTTTGCCGAAATATAGCCACACTTCACTTTAAGACTGAAAGAGTAGCCGAGACCGCCTTACGCGCATCGTGATTTTGACCAACTTCGGATCGATTTCTAGGAACTTGGGGGGTATTTTCCAGTCCCGAGTACTCAAAACTAACCCCTGATCGCCTTGGTTTGTATTGAAATGGACAGAGGAAAACATTTTGAACGCTCACCTTCGAGCTTCTGGGCCGAAATATAGCCCAACTCTACTTTAAGATTGAAAGAGTAGCCGAGTCCGTCTTACGCGCATCGTGAGTTTGACAAACTTTGGCTCGATTTCCCGGAACTTAGGGGATATATTCAAGTCTCGGGGACTCTAAACTATCTCCTGATTGCCTTGGTTTGCAGTGAAATGGACACAGCAATTTTTTTTGAACGCTCACTTTGGACCTTCTGGGCCGAAGTAGAGCCTCACTTCACTTTAAGACTGAACGAATAGGCGAGACGGCCTTACGCGTATCTTCATTTTGACAACCTTTGTCCCCATTTTCCCGCACCTACAGGATATTCTCCAGTCCCTCGGACTCTAACCTAACTTCTGCTCGCCTTTCTTTGCAGTGAAATTGACACAGGAAGACCTTTTGAACGGTCACTTTCGAGCTTCTGGGCAGAAATATAGCCCCACTTCACTTTAAGACTGAAAGATTAAGCCGAGACCGCCCTACGCACATGGTGAATTTGACCAACTTCAGCTAAATTTCCCGGAATTTGAGGCATATTTTCCACTCCCTGGGTCTCTAAACTAATTCCTGATGGCCTTGGTTTGCAGTGAAATGGACACAGCAAAACTTTTTGAACGCTTATCTTCGAGCTTCTGGCCTAAAATATAGCCCAACTTCACTCTGACTGAAATACTAGCTGAGACCGCCTTACGCGCATCGTGATTTTGACCAACTTCGGCTCGATTTCCCGGAATTTGGAGGATATTTTCCAGTCCCGGAGACTCTAAACTAACTGCTGCTCGTCTTGGTTTGCATTAAAATAGACACAGCGAAACTTTTTGAACGCTCACTTTCGAGCTTCTGGCCCGAAATATAGCGCACTTTACTTTAAGACTGAAAGAGTAGCCGAAACCGTCTTGCGCGAATCGTGATTTTGACCAACTTCGGGTCGATTTCCCGGAGCTTGGCGGATATATTCGAGTCCCGCGGGCTCTAAATTAACTCCTTATGGCCTTGGTTTTCGGAGAAATGGACAGAGCAGAACTTTTTTAACACTCACCTTCTAGCTTGTGGGCTTAAATAGAAGCCAACTTCACTTTAACCCTGAAATAGTAGCCGAGACCGCCTTACGTGCATCGTGATTTTGACCAAGTTCAGCTCGATTTCCCGGAACTTGGGGGATATTTTCCAGTCCGGGGGTCTCTAAACTAACTCCTGATGGCCTTGGTTTGCAGTGAAATGCACAGAGCATAACTTTTTTAACGATCACTTTGCAGCTTCTGGGCCGAAATATAGCCCCACTTCACTTTAAGACTGAAAGAGTAGGGGAGACCGCCTTACAGGCATCGTGATTTTGACCAACTTCAGCTCGATTTACCGGAACTTGGGGGATATTTTCCAGTCCGGGGGTCTCTAAACTAACTCGTGATGGCCTTTGTTTGCAGTTAAATGCACAAAGCGTAACTTTTTAAACGGTCACTTTCGAGCTTTTGGGCCGAAATATAGCCCCACTTCACATTAAGACTGAAACAATAGCCGAGATCGCGCTTCGCGCATCGTGATTTTGACCAACTTCGGATCGATATCGCGAAACTTGGGGGATATTTTCCAGTCCCGGGGACTCTAAACTAACTCCTCATCGCCTTGCTTTGCATTGAAACTGACAGAGCAAAACGTCGTGAAGACTCACCTTCGAGCTTCTGGGCCGAAATATAGCCCCACTTCTTTTTAAGAGTAAGAGTAGCCGAGTCTGTCTTACGCAAATCGTGATTTTGACTAACTTCGGCTCGATTTCCCGGAACCTGGGGGATATATTGCAGTCCCGGGAACACTAAACTAACTTCTGATGGCCTTGGTTTCCAGTGAAATGGACACAGCAAATTTTTTTGAACCCTTACTTTGGAGCTTCTGGGCCGAAATAGAGCCCCACTTTATTTTAACACTAAAAGAGTAGCCGAGACGGCCTTACGCGCTTATTTATTTTGCCAAACTTTGTCTCGATTTTTCGGCACTTACGAGATATTTTCCAGTCCCTGGGACTCTAAACTAACTCATAATGGCTTTGGTTCGAAGTGAAATTGACACAGGAAAACTTTTTGAACGCTCACTTTCGAGACTCTGGGGCGAAATATCGCCCCACTTCACTTTAAGACTGAAAGATTGGCCAAGACCGCCCTACGCCCTGGTGATTTTAACAAACTTCGGCTAAATTTCCCGGCATTGGGGGGATATTTTCCACTCCCTGGGTCTCTAAACTAACTCCTGATGGCCTTGGTTTGCAGTGAAATTGAGACAGCAAAACTTTTTAAACACTCAGTTTCGAGCTTCTGGGCCGAAATATTGCCCCACTTCACTTTAAGACTGAAAGAGTAGCCGAGACCGCCGTACGCGCGTCGTGATTTTGACCAACTTTGGCTAAATTTCCCGGAACTTGGGGGATAATTTCCATTCCCGGGGACTCTAAACTGGCCCCCGACGTCTTTGGTCTGCAGTAAAATGGACACAGCAAAACTTTTTGAACGGTCACTTTCGAGTTTCTGGGGCGAAATAGAGCTCCACTTTACTTTAAGATTGAAAGAGTAGCCGAGACCGGCTTACGCGCATCGTAATTTTGACCAACTTCGGCTCGATTTCCCGGAACTTGGGAGATATTTTACAGTCCCGCGGACTCTAAAGTGACACCTGATGGCCTTGCTTTGGAGTGAAATAGACACAGCAAAACTTTCTGAACGCTCACTTTCAAGCTTCTTGACGGAAATATTGCCCCAGTTCACTTTAAGAATGAAAGAGTAGCCGAGACCGCCTTCCCCTTATCGTGATTGTGACCCACTTTGGCTCGATTTTCCGGGAAATGGGGGATATTTTCCGGTACCGGGGACTCTAAAGTAACTCCTGATTGCCTTGGTTTGCATTGAAATGGAGAGAACAAAACTTTTTCAACGCTCCCCTTCGAACTTGTGAGCCGAAATATAGCCCCACTTGACTTTAAGATTGAAAGAGTAGCCGAGACCGTCTTACGCGCATCGTGGTTTTGACCAACTTCGGCTAGATTTCCCGAAACTTCGGGGATATATTCCAGTCCCAAGGACTCTAAAGTCATTCCTGATGGCCTTGGTTTGCAGTGAAATCGACACAGCCAATTGTTTTGAACGCATACTTTCGAAATTCTGGGGAGAAATATAGCCCCACTTCAGCTTAAAACAGAAAGAGTAGCCGAGACCGCCTTAGGCGCATCGTGATTTTGACCAACTTCGGCTCGACTTTTGGGAACTAAAGGGATATTTTTCAGTCCCGGGGACTCCAAACTAACTCACGATGGCCTTGGTTTTCTGTAAAATTGAGAGAGCAAAACTTTTTGAACGCTCACTTTGGAGCTTCTGGACCGAAATATAGCCCTACTTTACTTTAAGACTGAAAGAGTAGCCGAGACCGCCTTACGCGCATCGTGATTTTGACCAACTTCGTCTCGACTTCGCGGAACTTGGGGGATATTTTCCAGTTCCGGGGCCTCTAAACTAACTCCTGATGGCTTTGGTTTCCAGTGAAATGGACACAGGATAACTTTTTGAACGCTCACTTTCGAGCTTCTGGGCCGAAGCATAGCCCTACTTCACTTTAAGACTGAAAGAGTAGCTGAGATTACCTTACGCGCATCGTGATTTTGGGTTCCTTCGGCTCCATTTCCCGGAACTTGGGAAATAATTCCCAGTCCCGGGCACTCTAAACTAATTCCTGATTGCCTTGCTTTTCAGTGAAATGGACATAGCCAAACCTTTTGAACCTTCACTTTCGAGCTTCTGGGCCGAAATATAGCCCCACTTCACTTTAAGACTGAAAGAGTAGCCGAGACCGCCTTACGCGCTTGGTAAATTTGTCGAACTTCGGCTTGATTTCTCGGGCTTTGGGGGATATTTTCCAGTCCCGGAAGCTCTAAACTAACTCCTGATTGCCTTGGTTTTCAGTGAAATGGACACAGGTAAAAGGAGCGCACGCTCGGTTTCCAGGTTGTAGGCCGAAATGTAGCCCCACTTTATTTTAAGACTGAAAGGGTAGACGAAACCGCCTTAAGCGCATCGAAATTTTTAGCCACTATGGCTCGATCTGCCAAAACTTGGGGGATATTTTCCAGTCCCGGGGACTCTAAGCTAACTCTTGATAACCTTAGTTTTCAGTAAAATGGTCACAGGTAACAGGAGCACACGCTCCCTGTCGAGCTTCGAGGTCGAAATAAAGCCCCACTTCATTTTAAGACTGAAAGAGTAAACGACACCGCCGTACGCTTATCGTAATTTTAAGAAACTATGGCTCAATTTGCCGAAACTTGGAGGATAGCTTCCAGTCTCGAGGACTCTAAACTATCTCCTGATGGACTTAGTTCTTAGTGAAAAGGACACAGGCAAAAGGAGCGCACGCTCAGTGTCAGGCTTGTAGAACCGAAATATGGCCCCACTTCATTTTCAGAGTGAAAGAGTAGCCGACACCGCCTTACTCGCATCTTGATTTTGAGCATCTTTGGCTCGATTTGCCGGAATTCGGCGAATATTTTCCAGTCCCGAGGACTCTATGCTAACTCATGATGAACTTAGTTTTCAGTGATATGTACACAGGCAAAAGGAGCGCACGCTCGGTGTCGAGCTTCTCGGCCGAAATATAGCCCCACTTCATTTTAAGACTGAAAGAGTAGCCGAGACCGCCTTACGCGCATCGTGATTGTGAGCAACTTTGGCTCGATCTGCCAGAATTTGGGAAATAGTTTCCAGTCCCAAGGACTCTAAACTAACTCCTGATCGCCTAAGATATCAGTGACATGGCCACAGGTAAAATTAGCGCACGCCCGGTCTCGAGCTTCTAGGTCGAAATATAGCCCCCCTTAATTTTAAGACTGAAAGAGTAGCCGAGACCGCCTTACGCGCATCGTGATTTTGGGCCACTTTTGCTCGATTTCCCGGAAGTTGACGAATAATTTCAAGTCCAGGGGACGCTAAACTAACTCCCGATGACCTTGGTTTCCAATTTAATGAACACAGCAAAACATTCTGAACTTGCCCCTTGGAGCTTCAGGGCCGAAATATAGCCCTACTGAAATTTAAGAGTTAAAGAATAGCCGAGAGCCCGTTACGCGCATGGTGATTTTGATCAACTTCGGCGCGATTTCCTGGAACTTGGAGAATATTTTCCGGTCCCGGGGACTCTAAACTAACTCCTGACGGCCTTGGTTTCCAGTGAAAGGAACAGAGCAAAACTTTTTGAACGCGCACTTTCGAGCTTCTTGGCCGAACTATAGCCCAACTTCACTTTAAGACTGAAAGACTAACCGAGACCGCCTTGCGCGCATCGTGATTTTGGGCCACTTTTGCTTGATTTCCAGCAAGTTGGCGAATAATTTCAAGTCCCGGGGACGCTAAAGTAACTCCCGATGACCTTGGTTTCCAATTTAATGAACACAGCAAAACATTCTGAACGCTCACCTTCGAGCTTCAGGGCAGAAATATAGCACTACTTAAATTTAAGACTGAAAGACTAGCCGAGAGCTCGTTACGCGCATGGTGATTTTGATCAACTTCGGCGCGATTTCCTGGAACTTGGAGAATATTTTCCAGTCCCGGGAACTCTAAACTAACTCCTGACGACCTTGGTTTCCAGTGAAAGGGACAGAGCAAAACTTTTTGAACGCGCACTTTCGAGCTTCTTGCCGGAACTATACCCCAACTTCACTTTAAGACTGAGAGACTAACCGAGACCGCGTTACGCGCATCGTGATTGTGCGCCACTTTTGCTCGATTTCCCGGAAGTTGGCGAATAATTTCAAGTCCCGGGGACGCTAAACTAACTCCCGATGACCTTGGTTTCCAATTTAATGAACACAGCAAAACATTCTGAACGCTCACCTGCGAGCTTCAGGGCCGAAATATAGCCCTACTGAAATTTAAGACTGAAAGAATAGCCGAGAGCCCGTTACGCACATGATGATTTTGATCAACTTCGGCGCGATTTCCTGGAACTTGGAGAATATTTTCCAGTCCCGGGGACTCTAAACTAACTCCTGACGGCCTTGGTTTCCAGTGAAAGGGACAGAGCAAAACTTTTTGAACGCGCACTTTCGAGCTTCTTGGCCGAACTATAGCCCAACTTCACTTTAAGACTGAAAGACTAACCGAGAGCGCCTTACGCGCATCGTGACTTTGACCAACTTCGCCTCGATCTGGCGGAACTTGGGAAATATTTTCTAGTCCCACGTCCTCTGAACTAACTCCTGATGGCCTTTCTTTGCAGTAAAATGAACACAGCAAAACTTTTGGAATGCGCACTTTTGAGCCTCTGGCCGAAATATAGCGCAAGAGTAGCCGGGACCGCCTTGCGTGGATCGTGATTTTGACCAACTTGGGCTCGATTTCCCGGAACTGGGGGGATATTTTCTACTTCCGCGTACTCTAAACTAACGCCTGATGGCCTTGGTTTGCAGTGAAATGGACACAGCAAAGCTTTTTGAACGCTCACTTTCGAGCTTGTGGGCCGAAATACAGCCACACTTCACTTTAAGACTGAAACAGTAGCCGAGACCGCCTTACGCGCATCGTGATTTTGATCAACTTCTGCTCGATTTCCCGGAACTTGGGGAATATTTTCCAGTCCCGGGGACTCTAAACTAACTCCTGATGGCCATGGTTTGCAGTGAAATTTACACAGCACAAGTTTTTGAACGCACACTTTCGAGGTTCTGGACCGAAATAGAGCCCCACTTCACTTGAAGACTGAAAGGGTAGCCGAGACCGACTTACGCGCATCCTAATTTTCAGCAACTTCGGCTCGATTTTCCGGAACTTACGGGATATATTCCAGTTCTGAGGACTCGAAACTAATTCCTGATGGCTTTGGTTTGCAGTAAAATGGACACAGCGAAACCTTTTCAACGCTCACTTTCGAGCTTTTGGACCAAAATATAGCCCCACTTTACTTTAACACTAAAAGGGTAGCCGAGACTGCCTTACGCGCATCTTGATTTTGACAAACTTCGGGTTGATTTCCCAGAACTTGGGGAATATTTTCCAGTGCCGGGGACTCTAAACTAACTCCTGCTTGTCTTGGTTTGGAGTGAAATGGAAACAGCAAAACTTTTTGAACGCTGACTTTCCAGCTTCTAGGCCAAAAAGTTTAGCCCCACTTCATTTTAAGATTGAAAGAGTAGCCGAGGCCGCCTTACGCGCATAATAAGTTTGACTAACTTAAGATCGATTTTCGGAAACTTGGGGGATATTTTCCAGTCCCGGGGACTCTAAACTAACTCCTGATGGCCTTGCTTTGCAGTGAAATGGACACAGCAAAACTTTTTTAACGCTCTTGTGCGAGCTTCTGGGCCAAAATATAGCCACACTTCACTTTAAGACTGAAAGAGTAGCCGAGACCGCCTTATGCAAATCGTGATTTTGACAAACTACGCCTCGATTTCCGGGAACTTGGGAGATATTTTCCAGACCCGGGAACCTTAAACTAACTCCTGATTGCCTTGGTTTGCAGTAAAATGGAAACGGCAAAACTTTTTCTAGCCTCACTTTAAAGCTTCTGGGCCAACACATAGCCCCACTTCACTTTAAGACTTAAAGAGTAGCCGAGAACGTCTTAAGCGCATCGTGATTTTGACCAAGTTCGGCTCCATTTACCGGAACTGGGGGGATATTATCCAGTCCCGGGGACTCTAAACAAACTCCTGATTGCCTTGGTTGGCCGAGCAATGGACACAGGAAAAGTTTTTGAACGCTCACCTTCGAGCTGCTGGGTCGAAATATAGCCCCACTTCACTTTAAAACTGAAAGAGTAGCCGAGACCGCCTTGCGCGCAACGTGATTTTGACCAACTTCCGCTTGATTTCCCCGAACTTGGGGGATATTTTACAGTCCCGGGGACTCTAACGTATTTCCTCTTGGCCTTGGTTTGCAGTGAAATGGACACAGGAAAACTTTTTGAACGCTCACTTTCGAGCCTTTGGGCCGAAATATAGCCCATTTCATTTTAAGGCTGAAAGAGTAGACGAGACCGCCTTACGCGCATCGTGATTTTGAGCCTGTATGGCTCGATTTTCCGGAACTTGGGGGATAGTTTCCAGCTTTGGGAGCTCTAAACTAACTCCTGATTGCCTTAGTTTTCAGTGAAATCGACAAAGATTAAATTAGCGTACGCTCGGTGCCGAGCTTCTAGGTCGAAATATAGCCCCACTTCATTTTAAGACTTAAAAAATAGACGAAACGGCCTTACGCGCATCGTGATTTTGAGCAACTTTGGCTCAATTTGCCGGAACTTGTGGGATATTTTTCAGTCCCAGGGACTGTAAACTAACTCCCGATCGCCTTGGTTTGCATTGAAATGGACAGAGCAAAACATTTTAAACGCTCACCTTCAAGCTTCTGAGCCGAATATAGCCCCACTTCACTTTAAGCCTGAAAGAGTAGCCGAGACCGTCTTACGCGCATCGTGATTTTGACCAACTTTGGCTTGATTTTCCGCAACTTGGGGGATATTTTCCAGTCCCGGGGACTCTAAACTAACTCCTGATTGCCTTGCTTTGCAGTGAAATGGACACAGCAAAACTTTTTGAACGCTCACTTTGGAGCTTCTGGGCCGAAATATAACCCCACCTCACTTTAAGACTTAAAGAGTTGCCGAGACCGCTTTACGCGCATCGTGATTTTGACCATCTTCGGCTTGATTTCCCGGGACTTGAGGGATATTTTCTAGTCCCGGGGACTATAAACTAAGTCCTGATGACCTTGTTTTGCAGTGAAATTGAAACAGCAAAAGTGTTTGAAAGCAGAGTTTCGAGCTTCTGGGCCGAAATATAGCCCCACTTCACTTGAGGAGTGAAAGATGAGTCGAGTCCGCCTTACGCGCATCGTGATTTTGACCAACTTCGGCTCGATTGGCCGGAACTTAGGGAATATTTTCCAGTTCTGTGGACTCTAAACTAATTCCTGATGGCCTTGGTTTGCAATGAAATGGACACAGCAAAACTTTTTGAACGCTCATCTTCGAGCTTCTGCGCCAAAATATAGCCCCACTTCACTTGAACACTGAAAGAATAGCCGAGACCGCCTTACAGACATCGTGATTTTGACCAAGTTCAGCTCGAATTCCCGGAACGTGGGGGATATTTTCCAGTCCGCGGGACTTTAAAATAACTCCTGATGGCCTTTTTTTGCAGTTAAATGCACGAAGCGTCACTTTTTAAACGGTCACTTTCGAGCTTCTGGGCTGATATACAGCCCCACTTCACTTTAAGACTGCAACAATAGCTGAGCCGCGTTTCGCGCATCGTGATTTTGACCAACTTCGGATCGATATCCCGGAACTTGGGGGATATTCTCCAGTCCCGGGGACTCTAAACTAACTCCTCATCGCCTTGCTTTGCATTGAATCTGACAGAGCAAAACGTTTGAAGACTAACCTTCGAGCTTCTGGGCCGAAATATAGCCCCACTTCTTTTTAAGAGTAAGAGTAGCCGAGTCTGTCTTGCGCAAATCGTGATTTTGACTAACTTCGGCTTGATTTCTCTGAACCTGGGGGATATATTGCAGTCCCGGGAACACTAAACTAACTCCTGATGGCCTTGGTTTCCAGTGAAATGGACACACCAAATGTTTTTGAACCCTTACTTTGGAGCTTCTGGGCCGAAATAGAGCCCAACTTTATTTTAACACTAAAAGAGTAGCCGAGACGGCCTTACGCGCTTATTTATTTTGCCAAACTTTGTCTCGATTTTTCGGCACTTACGGGATATTTTCCAGTCCCTGGGACTCTAAACTAACTCATGATGGCTTTGGTTCGAAGTGAAATTGACAGAGGTAAACTTTTTGAACGCTCACTTTCGAGCTTCTGGGCCGAAATATAGCCCCACTTCACTTTAAGACTGAAAGATTAGCAAAGACCGGCCTACGCGCTGGTGATTTTGACAAACTTCGGCTAAATTTGCCGGAATTTGGGGAATATTTTCCACTCCCTGGGTCTCTAAACTAATTACTGATGGCCTTGGTTTGCAGTGAAATGGACACAGCAAAACTTTTTGAACGCGTAACTTCGAGCTTCTGGGCCGAAATATAGCTCCACTTTACTTTAAGATTGAAAGAGTAGCCGAGACCTGCTTACGCGCATCGTAATTTTCACCAACTTCGGCTTCATTTCCCGGAACTTGGGGGATATTTTACAGTCCTGCGGACGCTAAGGTAACTCCTGATGGCCTTGCTTTGGAGTGAAATGGACACAGCAAAACTTTCTGATCGCTCACTTTCAAGTTTCTGGGCGGAAATATTGCCCCAGTTCACTTTAAGAATCAAAGAGTAGCCGAGACCGCCTTACGCTTATCGTGATTGTGACCCACTTTGGCTCGATTACCCGGGAAATGGGGGATATTTTTCGGTACTGGGGACTATAAAGTAACTCCTGATGGCCTTGGCTTCCATTGAAATGGAGAGAGCAAAACTTTTTGAACGCTCCCCTTCGAGCTTCTGAGCCGAAATAAAGCCCCACTTCACTTTAAGACTGAAAGAGTAGCCGAGACCGCCTTACGCGCATCGTGATTTTGACCAACTTCGGCTCGAGTTTCCGGAACTTAACAAATATTTTTCAGTCCCGGGGACTCTAAACTAACTCATGATAGCCTTGGTTTTCAGTTAAATTGAGAGAGCAAAACTTTTTGAACGCTCACTTTCGAGCTTCTGGACCGAAATATAGCCCTACTTCACTTTAAGACTGAAAGAGTAGCCGAGACCGCCTTACGCGCATTGTGATTTTGACAAACTTCGTCTCCATTTCGCGGAACTTGGGGAATATTTTCCAGTTCCGGGGACTCTAAACTACCTCCTGATGGCTTTGGCTTGCAGTGAAATGGACACAGGATAACTTTTTGAACGCTCAATTTCGAGGATTTGGGCCGAAATATAGCCCCACTTCACTTTAAGACTGAAAGAGTAGCCGAGACCACCTTACGCACATGGTAGATTTGTCAACCTTCGGCTTGATTTCTCGGAGTTTGGGGGATATTTTCCAGTCCCGGAAGCTCTAAACTAACTCCTGATTGCCTTGGTTTTCAGTGAAATGGACACAGGTAAAAGGAGCGCACGCTAGGTTTCCAGGTTGTAGGCCGAAATGTAGCCCACTTTATTTTAAGACTGAAAGGGTAGACGAAACCGCCTTAAGTGCATCGAAATTTTTAGCCACTATGGCTCGATCTGCCAAAACTTGGGGGATATTTTCCAGTCCGGTGGACTCTAAGCAAACGCCTGATAACCTTAGTTTTCAGTAAAATGGTCACAGGTAACAGGAGCGCACGCTCCCTGTCGAGCTTCGAGGTCGAAATAAAGCCCCACTTCATTTTAAGACTGAAAGAGTAAACGAAACTACCGTACGCTTATCGTAATTTTAAGAAACTATGGCTCAATTTGCCGAAACTTGGAGGATAGTTTCCAATCTCGAGGACTCTAAACTATCTCCTGATGAACTTAGTTCTTAGTGAAAAGGACACAGGCAAAAGGAGCGCACGCTCGATGTTAAGCTTGTAGAACCGAAATATGGCCCCACTTCATTTTCAGAGTGAAAGAGTAGCCGACACCGCCTTACTCGCATCTTGATTTTGAGCATCTTTGGCTCGATTTGCCGGAATTCGGCGAATATTTTCCAGTCCCGAGGACTCTATGCTAACTCATGATGAACTTAGTTTTCAGTGATATGTACACAGGCAAAAGGAGCGCACGCTCGGTGTCCAGCTTCTCGCCCGAAATATAGCCCCACTTCATTTTAAGACTGAAAGAGTAGCCGAGACCGCCTTACGCGCATGGTGATTTTGAGCAACTTTGGCTCGATCTGCCAGAATTTGGGAAATAGTTTCCAGTCCCAAGGACTCTAAACTAACTCCTGATGGCCTAAGATGTCAGTGAAATGGACACAGGTAAAATTAGCGCACGCCCGGTCTCGAGCTTCTAGGTCGAAATATAGCCCCCCTTAATTTTAAGACTGAAAGAGTAGCCGAGACCGCCTTACGCGCATCGTGATTTTGGGCCACTTTTGCTCGATTTCCCGGAAGTTGGCGAATAATTTCAAGTCCCGGGGACGCTAAACTAACTCCCGATGACCTTGGTTTCCAATTTAATGAGCACAGCAAAACATTCTGAACGCTCACCTTCGAGCTTCAGGGCCGAAATATAGCCCTACTTAAATTTAAGACTGAAGGAATAGCCGAGAGCCGGTTACGCGCATGGTGATTTTGATCAACTTCGGCGCGATTTCCTGGAACTTGGGGAATATTTTGCAGTCCCGGGGACTCTAAACTAACTCCTGACGGCCTTGGTTTCCAGTGAAAGGGACAGAGCAAAACTTTTTGAACGCGCACTTTCGAGCTTCTTGGCCGAACTATAGCCCAACTTCACTTTAAGACTGAAAGACTAACCGAGAGCGCCTTACGCGCATCGTGACTTTGACCAACTTCGCCTCGATCTGGCGGAACTTGGGAAATATTTTCTAGTCCCAAGGGCTCTAAACTAACTCCTGATGGCCTTGCTTTGCAGTGAAATGGACACAGCAAAACTTTTCGAATGCGCACTTTCGAGCCTCTGGGCCGAAATATAGCGCAACTTCACTTTAAGACTGAAAGAGTAGCCGGGACCGCCTTGCGCGCATCTTGATTTTGACCAACTTGGGCTCGATTTCCCGGAACTGGGGGGAATTTTTCTACTTCCGCGTACTCTAAACTAACGCCTGATGGCGTTGCTTTGCAGTAAAATGGACAGAGCAAAACTTTTCGAATGCGCACTTTCGAGCTTGTGGGCCGAAATACAGCCACACTTCACTTTAAGACTGAAACAGTAGCCGAAACCGCGTTACGCGCATCGTGATTTTGATCAACTTCTGCTCGATATCCCGGAACTTGGGGAATATTTTCCAGTCCCGGGGACTCTAAACTAACTCCTGATGGCCATGGTTTGCAGTGAAATTTACACAGCACAAGTTTTTGAACGCACACTTTCGAGGTTCTGGACCGAAATAGAGCCCCACTTCACTTGGAGACTGAAAGAGTAGCCGAGACCGACTTACGCGCATCCTGATTTTGAGCAACTTCGGCTCGATTTTCCGGAACTTACGGGATATATTCCAGTTCTGAGGACTCGAAACTAATTCCTGATGGCCTTGGTTTGCAGTAAAATGGGCACAGAAAAACTTTTTGAACGCTCAATTTCGAGCTTCTGGGCCAAAATATCGCCGGCCTTTACTTTAACACTAAAAGGGTAGCCGAGACCACCTTACGCGCATCGTGATTTTGACAAACTTCGGGTTGATTTCCCAGAACTTGGGGGATATTTTGCAGTCCCGCGGAATCTAAACTAACTCCTGCTTGTCTTGGTTTGGAGTGAAATGGAAACAGCAAAACTTTTTGAACGCTGACTTTCCAGCTTCTGGGCCCAAAAGTTTAGCCCCACTTCATTTTAAGATTGAAAGAGTAACCGAGGCCGCCTTACGCACATCGTAATTTTGACTAACTTAAGCTCGATTTTCGGAAACTTGGGGGATATTTTCCAGTCCCGGGGACTCTAAACTAACTCCTGATGGCCTTGCGTTGCAGTGAAATGGACACAGCAAAACTTTTTTAACGCTCTTGTGCGAGCTTCTGGGCCAAAATATAGCCACACTTCACTTTAAGACTGAAAGAGTAGCCGAGATTGCCTTATGCGAATCGTGATTTTCACAAATTACGCCTCGATTTCCCGGAACTTGGGAGATATATTCCAGACCCGGGAACCTTAAACTAACTCCTGATTGCCTTGGTTAGCAGTAAAATGGAAACGGCAAAACTTTTTCAAATCTCACTTTAAAGCTTCTGGGCCAACACATAGCCCCACTTCACTTTAAGACTTAAAGAGTAGCCGAGACCGTCTTAAGCGCATCGTGATTTTGACCAAGTTCGGCTCCATTTCCCGGAACTGGGGAGATATTATCCAGTCCCGGGGACTCTAAACTAACTCCTGATTACCTTGGTTGGCCGAGCAATGGACACAGGAAAAGTTTTTGAACGTTCACTTTAGAGCTTCTGGGTCGAAATATAGCCCCACTTCACTTTAAAACTGAAAGAGTAGCCGAGACCGCCTTGCGCGCAACGTGATTTTGACCAACTTCCGCTTGATTTCCCCGAACTTGGGGGATATTTTACAGTCCCGAGGACTCTAACGTATTTCCTCTTGGCCTTGGTTTGCAGTGAAATGGACACAGGGAAACTTTTTGCACGCTCACTTTCGAGCCTTTGGGCCGAAATATACCCCATTTCATTTTACGGCTGAAAGAGTAGACGAGACCGCCTTACACGCATCGTGATTTTGAGCCTCTATGGCTCGATTTCCCGCAACTTGGGAGATAGTTTCCAGCCTCGGGAGCTCTAAACTAACTCCTGATTGCCTTAGTTTTCAGTGAAATCGACACAGATTAAATTAGCGGACGCTCGGTGCCGAGCTTCTAGGTTAAAATATAGCCCCACTTCATTTTAAGACTGAAAAAATAGACGAAACGGCCTTACGCGCATCGTGATTTTGAGCAACTTTGGCTCAATTTGCCGGAACTTGTGGGATGTTTTTAAGTCCACGGGACTACAAACTAACTCCCGATCGCCTTGGTTTGCATTGAAATGGACAGAGCAAAACATTTTAAACGCTCACCTTCAAGTTTCTGAGCCGAATATAGCCCCACTTCACTTTAAGCCTGAAAGAGTAGCCGAGACCGTCTTACGCGCATCGTGATTTTGACCAACTTTGGCTTGATTTTCCGGAACTTGGGGGATATTTTCCAGTCCCGGGGACTCTAAACTAACTCCTGATTGCCTTGCTTTGCAGTGAAATGGACACAGCAAAACTTTTTGAACGCTCACTTTGGAGCTTCTGGGCCGAAAAATAACCCCACCTCACTTTAAGACTTAAAGAGTTGCCGAGACCGCTTTACGCGCATCGTGATTTTGACCATCTTCGGCTTGATTTCCCGGGACTTGGGGGATATTTTCTAGTCCCGGGGACTATAAACTCAGTCCTGATGACCTTGTTTTGCAGTGAAATTTAAACAGCAAAAGTGTTTGAAAGCAGAGTTTCGAGCTTCTGGGCCGAAATATAGCCCCACTTCACTTGAGGAGTGAAAGATGAGCCGAGTCCGCCTTACGCGCATCGTGATTTTGACCAACTTCGGCTCGATTGGCCGGAACTTAGGGAATATTTTCCAGTTCTGTGGACTCTAAACTAATTCCTGATGGCCTTGGTTTGTAATGATATGGACACAGCAAAACTTTTTGACCGCTCATCTTCGAGCTTCTGCGCCAAAATATAGCCCTACTTCACTTGAACACTGAAAGAATAGCCGAGACCGCCTTACAGACATCGTGATTTTGACCAAGTTCAGCTCGATTTCCCGGAACTTGGGGGATATTTTCCAGTCCGCGGGACTTTAAAATAACTCCTGATGGCCTTTTTTTGCAGTTAAAGGCAGGAAGCGTAACAGTTTAAGCGGTCACTTTCGAGCTTCTGGGCTGAAATATAGCCCCACTTCACTTTAAGACTGCAACAATAGCCGACCCGCGTTTCGCGAATCGTGATTTTGACCAACTTCGGATCGATATCCCGGAACTTGGGGGATATTTTCCAGTCCTGGGGACTCTAAACTGACCCCTGACGTCCTTGGTCTGCAGTAAACTGGACACAGCAAGGCTTTTTGAACGCTCATTTTCGAGCTTCTGGGACGAGATATAGCCCCACTTTACTTTAAGACTAAAAGAGTAGCCGAGCCCGCCTTACGCGCATCGTGATTTTGACCAACTTCGGCTCGGTTTCCCGGAAGTTGGGGAATAGTTTTTATTCCCGCGGACTCTAAAGTAACTCCTAATGGCCTTGGTGCACATTGAAATGGACACAGCAAAACTTTTTGAACGTTCACTTTCGAGCTTCTCGGCCCAAATGTAGCCCCACTTCACTTAAAGACTGAAAGAGTAAGCGAGAGCGCCTTACGCGCATCGTGATTTTGACCTACTTCGGCTCGATTTCCCGCAACTTGGGGGTATTTTTTTAGTCCCGGGGACTCTAAACTAACTCCTGATTGCCTTGGTTTGCAATGAAATGGACACAGCAAAACTTTTTTAACGCTCATCTTCGAGCTTCTGCGCCAAAATATAGCCCCAATTTACTTGAAGACTGAAAGAATACCCGAGACCACCTTACAAACATCGTGATTTTGACCAGGTTCAGCTCGATTTCCCGAAACTTGGGGGATATTTTCAAATCCGGCGGACTCTAAACTAACGCCTGATTACCTTGCTTTGCAGTGAATTGGACACAGCATAACTTTTTCATCGCTCACTTTCGACCTTCTTTGCCGAAATATAGCCATACTTCACTTTAAGACTGAAAGAGTAGCCGAGACCGCCTTACGCGCATCGTGATTTTGACCAACTTCGGATCGATTTCTAGGAACTTGGGGGGTATTTTCCAGTCCCGAGGACTCTAAAGTAACCCCTGATCGCCTTGATTTGTATTGAAATGGACAGAGGAAAACATTTTGAACGCTCACCTTCGAGCTTCTGGGCCGAAATATAGCCCCACTCTACTTTAAGATTGAAAGAGTAGCCGAGTCCGTCTTACGCGCATCGTGAGTTTGACAAACTTTGGCTCGATTTCCCGGAACTTAGGGGATATATTCAAGTCTCGGGGACTCTAAACTATCTCCTGATTGCCTTGGTTTGCAGTGAAATGGACACAGCAATTTTTTTGAACGCTCACTTTGGACCTTCTGGGCCGAAGTAGAGCCTCACTTCACTTTAAGACTGAACGAATAGCCGAGACGGCCTTACGCGTATCTTCATTTTGACAACCTTTGTCCCCATTTTCCCGCACTTACAGGATATTTTCCAGTCCCTGGGACTCTAACCTAACTTCTGCTGCCTTTGTTTGCACTGAAATTGACACAGGAAGACCCTTTGAACGGTCACTTTCGAGCTTCTGGGCAGAAATATAGCCCCACTTCACTTTAAGACTGAAAGATTAGCCGAGACCGCCTTACGCACATGGTGATTTTGACCAACTTCGGCTAAATTTCCCGGAATTTGCGGGATATTTTCCACTCCCTGGGTCTCTAAACTAATTCCTGATGGCCTTGGTTTGCAGTGAACTGGACACAGCAAAACTTTTTGAACGCTTATCTTCGAGCTTCTGGCCTAAAATATAGCCCACTTCACTTTAAGACTGAAAGAATAGCTGAGACCGCCTGGCGCGCATCGTGATTTTGAGCCTCTCTGGCTCGATTTCCCGGAACTTGGGGGGTATTTTCCAGCTTTGGGAGCTCTAAACTAACTCCTGATTGCCTTAGTTTTTAGTGAAATGGACACAGGTAAAAGGAGCGCACGCTCAGTGTCAAGTTTCTAGCCCGAAATGTAGCCTTGCCTCATTTTAAGACTGAAAGAGTAGCCTAGACCACCTTACGCGCATGGTGATTTTGAGAAACTTTGGCTCGATTTACCGGAAGTTGGGGGATATTTTCCACTTCAAGGAAATCTAAAGTAACTCCTGATGGCCTTGGTTTCCATTGAAACGGACAGAGGTAAAAGGAGCGCACGCTCGGTGTCGAGCTTATAGGCCGAAATATAGGGCAGCTTTATTTTAAGACTGAAAGAGTAGCCGAGACATTCTCACGCGCATCGTGATTTTGAGCATCCCTGATACGATTTGCCGAAACTTGGGGGATATTTTCCAGTCCTGCGGACTCCAAACTAACTCCTGATGGCCTTAGTTTTCCGTGAAATGGACACAGGTAAGTAGAGCGCACGCTCGGTGTCGAGCTTGTAGGCCGAAATATAGCCCCACTACATTTTAAGCCTGAAAGAGTAGACGAAACCGCCTCACGCGCACAATTATTTTCACTAACTTTGGCTCTAGTTGCCCAAATTTGGGGGATATTTTCCAGTACCGGCGACTCTAAACTCACTCCTGATGGCCTTGGTTTTCAGTAAAATGGACACAGGTAAAAAGGGCACACGCTCGGTGTCGAGCTTCTAGGTCGAAATATAGCCCCACTTCACTTTAAGACTGAAGGAGTAGCCGGGAGCGCCTTACGCACATCGCGATTTTATGGAACTTTCGCTCGATTTGCCTTAATTTAGGGAATATTTTTCAGTCCCGGGGACTCTAAACTAAGTCCTGATTGCCTTAGTTTTCAGTGAAATCGACAAAGATTAAATTAGCGCACGCTCGGTGCCGAGCTTCTAGGTCGAAATATAGCCCCACTTCATTTAAAGACAAAAAATAGACGAAATAGCCTTACGCGCATCGTGATTTTGAGTAACTTTGGCTCAATTTGCCGGAACTTGTGGATATTTTTCAGTCCCGGGGACTACAAACTAACTCCCGATCGCCTTGGTTTGCATTGAAATGGACAGAGCAAAACATTTTAAACGCTCACCTTCAAGCTTCTGAGCCGAATATAGCCCCACTTCACTTTAAGCCTGAAAGAGTAGCCGAGACCGTCTTACGCGCATCGTGATTTTGACCAACCTTGGCTTGATTTTCCGGAACTTGGGGGATATTTTCCAGTCCCGGGGACTCTAAACTAACTCCTGATTGCCTTGCTTTGCAGTGAAATGGACACAGCAAAACTTTTTGAACGCTCACTTTGGAGCTTCTGGGCCGAAATATAACCCCACTTCACTTTAAGACTTAAAGAGTTGCCGGGACCGCTTTACGCGCATCGTGATTTTGACCATCTTCGGCTTGATTTCCCGGGACTTGGGGGATATTTTCTAGTCCCGGGGACTATAAACTAAGTCCTGATGACCTTGTTTTGCAGTGAAATTGAAACAGCAAAAGTGTTTGAAAGCAGAGTTTCGAGCTTCTGGGCCGAAATATAGCCCCACTTCACTTGAAGAGTGAAAGATGAGCCGAGTCCGCCTTACGCGCATCGTGATTTTGACCAACTTCGGCTCGATTGGCCGGAACTTAGGGAATATTTTCCAGTTCTGTGGACTCTAAACTAATTCCTGATGGCCTTGGTTTCCAATGAAATGGAAACAGCAAAACTTTTTGAACGCTCATCTTCGAGCTTCTGCGCCAAAATATAGCCCCACTTCACTTGAAGACTCAAAGAATAGCCGAGACCGCCTTACAGACATCGTGATTTTGACCAAGTTCAGCTCGATTTCCCGGAACTTGGGGGATATTTCCCAGTCCGGGGGACTTTAAAATAACTCCTGATGGCCTTTTTTTTGCAGTTAAATGCACGAAGCGTAACTGTTTAAAGGGTCACTTTCAAGCTTCTGGGCTGAAATATAGCCCCACTTCACTTTAAGACTGCAACAATAGCCGACCTGCGTTTCGCGAATCGTGATTTTGACCAACTTCGGATCGATTTCCCGGAACTTGGGGGATATTTTCCAGTCCTGGGGACCCTAAACTAACTCCTGATCACCTCGGTTTGAAGTGAACTTGACAAGGGAAAACTTTTTGAAAGCTCACTTTCGAGCTTCTGGGGCGAAATAGAGCCCCACTTCACTTTAAGACTGAAAGATTAGCCAAGACCGTCTTACGCCCATGGTGATTTTGACAATCTTAGGCTAAATTTCCCGGAATTTGGGGGATATTTTCCACTCCCTTGGTCTCTATACTAACTCCTGGTGGCCTTGGTTTGCAGTGAAATTGAGACAGCAAAACTTTTTAAACACTCAGTTTCGAGCTTCTTGGCCAAAATATTGCCCCACTTCACTTTAAGACTGAAAGAGTAGCCGAGACCGCCGTACGCGCGTCGTGATTTTGACCAACTTTGGCTAAATATACCGGAACTTGGGGGATATTTTCCATTCCCGGAGACTCTAAACTGGCCTCCGACTTCCTTGGTCTGCAGTAAAATGGACACAGCAAAACTTTTTGAACGCTCACTTTCAAGCTTCTGGGCCGAAATATAGCTCCACTTTATTTTAAGATTGAAAGAGTGGCCGAGCCCGCCTTACGCGCATCGTAATTTTGACCAACTTCGGCTCGATTTCCCAGAACTTGGGGGATATTTTACAGTCCCGCGGACTCTAACGTAACTCCTGATGGCCTTGGTTCGCATTGAAATGGACACAGCAAAACTTTTTGAACGTTCACTTTGGAGCTTCTTGGCCCAAAGATGGCCCCACTTCACTTAAAGACTGAAAGAGTAAGCGAGAGCGCCTTACGCGCATCGTGATTTTGAGCAACTTCGGCTCGATTTCCCGCAACTTGGGGGATATTTTTTTACTCCCAGGGACTCTAAACTAACTCCTGATGGCCTTCGTGTGCATTGAAATGGACATAGGAAAACATTTTGAACGCTCACCTTCGAGCTTCTGGCCCCAAATATAGCCCCACTTCACTTTAAGACTTTAAGAGTAGCCGAGACCGCCTTACGTGTATCGTGATTTTGACCAGCTTAGGCTCGATTTCCCGGATCTTGGAGGATATTTTCAAACACCCGGGACTAGAAACTATCCCCCAAGTCCCGCGAAATCAAGCCGAAGATGGTCAAAATCACGATGCGCGTAAGGCGGTGTCGGCTACTCTTTAAGTCTTAAAGTGAAGTGGCGCTATGTTTCGGCCCAGAAGCTCGAAAGGAAGCGTTGAAAAAGTTTTCCTGTGTCCATTTCACTGCAAACCCAGGCCATCAGGAGGTAGTTTAGAGTCCCCTGGACTAGAATATATCCCCCAAGTTCCGGAAAATCGAGCCAAATTTGGTCAAAATCACCATGCGCGTAAGCCGGTCTCGGCTACTCTATTAGTCTTAAAGTAAAGTTGGGCTATATTTTGTTCCAGAAACTCACAAGTGAGCGTTTAAAAAGTTCTGGTAAGTCCACTTCACTGCAAACCACGACAATGAGGAGTTAGTTTAGAAATCCCGGGACTGGAAAATATGCTCGAAGTTGCGGCAAATCGAGCCGAAGTTGGTGAAAATCACGATGCACGGAAGGCGTTCTTTGCTACTCTTTCCGTCTTAAAGTGAGGTGGGGCTATATTTCGACCTAGAAGCTCGACACCGAGCGAGCGCTCCTTTTATCTGTGTCCATTTTAGTAAAAATAAATGCCATCAGAAGTTAGCTTAGAGTCCCCGGGACTGTAAAATATCAACCAAAATCCGGCAAATCAACCAAAGTTGCTGAAAATCACCATGTGCGTAACAGTTTATGGTACTCTTACCGTTTTAAATTAAAGTGGGGCTATATTTCGGCCTAGAAGCTCCACACCTAGCGTCCGCTTCGTTTACCTCTGTCCTCTTCACTTAATAATACGGCAATCAGGAGTTAGTTTAGAGTCCCCGGGACTGAAAAATATTCCCCTAGTCCCCGCAAATCCAGCCAAAGATGCTCAAAAATCACCATTCGCGTAAGGCGGTCTCGGCTACTCTTTTAGTCTTAAAATGAAGTGGGGCTATATTTCGGCCTAGAAGCTCGACACCTAGCATGCGCTTCTTTAACCTGTGTCCATTTCACCAAAAAATAGACATCAGGGTTTAGTTTAGAGCTTCCGGCTCTGGAAAATATCCCCCAATTTCCGGAAAATCGAGCCGAAGTTGATCAAAATCACGATGCGCGTAAGGCGGTCTCGGCTACTCTTTCAGTCTTGAAGTGAAGTGGGGCTACATTGCTGCCCAAGAGCTTGAAAGTGAGCGTTTAAAAAGTTTTGCTCTGTCTATTTCACTGAAAACGAAGGCCATCAGGAGTTAATTTAGAGTTTCCGGGAGTAGAAAATATCCCCCAACTTCCTGGCAATCGAGTCGAGGTTGGTTTAAATCACCATGCCTGTAAGGCGGTCTCGGCTACCCTTTCAGTCTTAAAGTGAAGTGGGGCAATATTTCGGCCCAGAAGCTCTAAAGAGAGTCTTTAAAAAGGTTTTGCTGTGTCAATTTCACTGCAAACCAAAGCCATCAGGACTTAGTTTAGAGACCCAGGGAGTGGAAAATATCCCCCAAATTCCTTGAAATTTAGCCGAAGTTGGTCAAAATCACCATGTGCGTAAAGCGGTCTCGGCTAATTTTTCAGTCTTAAAGTGAAGTGGGGCTATATTTCGGCAAACAAGGTCGAAAGTGAGCGTTGAAAAAGTTATGCTGTACCCAATTCACTGCAAAGCAAGGTAATTAGGTGTTAGTTCAGAGTCCGCCGGATTTGAAACTATCCCCCAAGTTCCGGGAAATCGAGCCTAAGCTTGTCAAAATCACGATGCGCGTAAGGCGGTCTCGGCTACTCTTAAAGTCTTAAAGTGAAGTTGGGCTATATTTGGGCCCAGAAGCTCGAAGGTGAGCGTTCAAAATGTTTTCCTATGTCCATTCCAATCCAAACCAAGGCTCTCAGGAGTTAGTTTAGAGTCCCCGGGACTAAAAAACTATCCCCCAAGTTGCGGGAAATCGAGCCGAAGTTGCTCAAAATCACGATGCGCGTAAGGCGCTCTCGCTTACTCTTTCAGTCTTTAAGTGAAGTGGGGCTATATTTGAGCCAAGAAGCTCCAAAGTGAACGTTCAAAAAGTTTTGCTGTGTCCATTTCAATGCGAACCAAGGCCATCAGGAGTTACTTTAGAGTCCGCGGGACTAAAAAACATTCCCCAAGTTTCGGGAAACCGAGCCGAAGTTGGTCAAAATCACGATGCGCGTAAGGCGGGCTCGGCTACTCTTTGAGCCTTAAAGTAAAGTGGGGCTATATCTCGTCCCAGAAGTTCGAAAATGAGCGTTAAAAAGGCCTTCCTGTGTCCAGTTTACTGCAGACAAAGGACGTCGGGGGTCAGTTTAGAGTGCCCGGGAATGGAAAATATCCCCCAAGTTCCGGGAAATTTAGCCGAAGTTGGTCAAAATCACGACGCGCGTACGCGGTCTCGGCTACTCTTTCAGTCTTAAACTGAAGTGGGGCAATATTTCGCCCCAGAAGCTCGAAACTAAGTGTTTAAAACGTTTTGCTGTGTCAATTTCACTACAAACCAAGGCCATCAGGAGTTAGTATAGAGACCCAGGGAGTGGAACATATCCGCCAAATTCCGGGAAATTTAGCCTAAGTTTGTCAAAATCACCATAGGCGTAAGGCGGTCTTGGCTAATCTTTCAGTCTTAAAGGGAAGTGGGGCTATATTTCTTCCCAGGAGCTCGAAAGTGAGCGTTCAAAAGTTTTCCCTTGTCAAGTTCACTTCAAACCAAGGTGATCAGGAGTTAGTTTAGGGACCCCAGGACTGGAAAATATCCCCGAAGTTCCGGGATATCGATCCGAAGTTGGTCAAAATCACGATTCGCGAAACGCGGGTCGGCTATTGTTGCAGTCTTAAAGTGAAGTGGGGCTATATTTCAGCCCAGAAGCTCGAAAGTGACCGTTTAAACTGTTACGCTTCGTGCATTTAACTGCAAAAAAAGGCCATCAGGAGTTATTTTAAAGTCCCCCGGACTGGGAAATATCCCCCAAGTTCCGGGAAATCGAGCTGAACTTGGTCAAAATCACGATGTCTGTAAGGCGGTCTCGGCTATTCTTTGAGTCTTCAAGTGAAGTGGGGCTATATTTTGGCGCAGAAGCTCGAAGATGAGCGTTCAAAAAGTTTTGCTGTGTCCATTTCATTGCAAACCAAGGCCATCAGGAATTAGTTTAGAGTCCACAGAACTGGAAAATATTCCCTAAGTTCCGGCCAATCGAGCCGAAGTTGGTCAAAATCACGATGCGCGTAAGGCGGACTCGGCTCATCTTTCACTCCTCAAGTGAAGTGGGGCTATATTTCGGCCCAGAAGCTCGAAACTCTGCTTTCAAACACTTTTGCTGTTTCAATTTCACTGCAAAACAAGGTCATCAGGACTTAGTTTATAGTCCCCGGGACTAGAAAATATCCCCCAAGTCCCGGGAAATCAAGCCGAAGATGGTCAAAATCACGATGCGCGTAAAGCGGTCTCGGCAACTCTTTAAGTCTTAAAGTAAAGTGGGGTTATATTTCGGCCCAGAAGCTCCAAAGTGAGCGTTCAAAAAGTTTTGCTGTGTCCATTTCACTGCAAAGCAAGGCCATCAGGAGTTAGTTTAGAGTCCCCGGGACTGGAAAATATCCCCCAAGTTGCGGAAAATCAAGCCAAAGTTGGTCAAAATCACGATGCGCGTAAGACGGTCTCGGCTACTCTTTCAGGCTTAAAGTGAAGTGGGGCTATATTCGGCTCAGAAACTTGAAGGTGAGCGTTTAAAATACTTTGCTCTGTCCATTTCAATGTAAACCAAGGCGATCGGGAGTTAGTTTACAGTCCCTGGGACTGAAAAATATCCCACAAGTTCCGGCAAATTGAGCCAAAGTTGCTCAAAATCACGATGCGCGTAAGGCCGTTTCGTCTATTTTTTCAGTCTTAAAAAGAAGTGGGGCTGTATTTCGACCTAGAAGCTCGGCAGTGAGCGTGCGCTAATTTAATCTGTGTCGATTTCACTGAAAACTAAGGCAATCATGAGTTAGTTTAGAGCTCCCAAAGCTGGAAATTATCCCCCAAGTTCCGCAAAATCGAGCCATAGAGGCTCAAAATCACGATGCGCGTAAGGCGGTCTCGTCTACTCTTTCAGCCTTAAAATGAAATGGGCTATATTTCGGCCCAAAGGCTCGAAAGTGAGCGTTCAAAAAGTTTTCCTGTGTCCATTTCACTGCAAACCAAGGCCAAGAGGAAATACGTTAGAGTCGCCGGTACTATAAAATATCCCCCAAGTTCCGGGAAATCAAGGGGAAGTTGGTCAAAATCACGTTGCGCGCAAGGCGGTCTCGGCTACTCTTTCAGTTTTAAAGTGAAGTGGGGCTATATTTCGACCCAGAAGCTCTAAAGTGAACGTTCAAAAACTTTTCCTGTGTCCATTGCTCGGCCAACCAAGGTAATCAGGAGTTAGTTTAGAGTCCTCGGGAGTGGAAAATATCCCCCCAGTTCCGGTAAATGGAGCCGAACTTGGTCAAAATCACGATGCGCTTAAGACGGTCTCGGCTACTCTTAAAGTCTTAAAGTGAAGTGGGGCTATGTGTTGGCCCAGAAGCTTTAAAGTGAGGCTAGAAAAAGTTTTGCCGTTTCCATTTTACTGCAAACCAAGGCAATCAGGAGTTAGTTTAAAGTTCCCGGGCCTGGAAAATATCTCCCAAGTTCCCGGAAATCGAGGCGTAGTTTGTCAAAATCACGATTTGCATAAGGCGGTCTCGGCTACTCTTTCAGTCTTAAAGTGAAGTGTGGCTACATTTTGGCCCAGAAGCTCGCACAAGAGCGTTAAAAAAGTTTTGCTGTGTCCATTTCACTGCAAAGCAAGGCCATCAGGAGTTAGTTTAGAGTCCCCGGGACTGGAAAATATCCCCCAAGTTTCCGAAAATCGAGCTTAAGTTAGTCAAAATTACGATGCGTGTAAGGCGGCCTCGGCTACTCTTTCAATCTTAAAATGAAGTGCGGCTAAACTTTTGGGCCCAGAAGCTGGAAAGTCAGCGTTCAAAAAGTTTTGCTGTTTCCATTTCACTCCAAACCAAGACAAGCAGGAGTTAGTGTAGAGTCCCCGGGACTGGAAAATATCCTCCAAGTTCCGAGAAATCAACCCGAAGTTTGTCAAAATCACGATGCGCGTAAGACGGTCTCGGCTACCCTTTTAAAGTGAAAGTAAAGTGGGGCTATATTTTGGCCCAGAAGCTCGAAATTGAGCGTTCAAAAAGTTTTGCTGTGTCCATTTTACTGCAAACCAAGGCCATCAGGAATTAATTTAGAGTCCTCAGAACTGGAATATATCCCCTAAGTTCCGGCAAACCGAGCCGAAGTTGCTCAAAATCAGGATGCGCGTAAGTCGCTCTCGGCTACTCTTTCAGTCTTCAGGTGAAGTGGGGCTCTATTTCGGTCCAGAAGCTCGAAAGTGTGCGTTCAAAAACTTGTGCTCTGTAAATTTCACTGCAAACCATGGCCATCAGGAGTTAGTTTAGAGTCCCCGGGACTGGAAAATATTCTCCAAGTTCAGGGAAATCGAGCAGAAGTTGATCAAAATCACGATGCGCGTAACGCGGTCTCGGCTACTGTTTCAGTCTTAAAGTGAAGTGTGGCTGTATTTCGCCCGAGAAGCTCGACACCGAGCGTGCGCTCCTTTTGCCTGTGTACATATCACTGAAAACTAAGTTCATCATGAGTTAGCATAGAGTCCTCGGGACTGGAAAATATTCCCCGAATTCCGGCAAATCGAGCCAAAGATGCTCAAAATCAAGATGCGAGTAAGGCGGTGTCGGCTACTCTTTCACTCTGAAAATGAAGTGGGGCCATATTTCGGTTCTACAAGCTTGACACCGAGCGTGCGCTCCTTTTGCCTGTGTCCTTTTCACTAAGAACTAAGTCCATCAGGAGATAGTTTAGAGTCCTCGAGACTGGAAACTATCCTCCAAGTTTCGGCAAATTGAGCCATAGTTTCTTAAAATTACGATAAGCGAACGGCAGTTTCGTTTACTCTTTCAGTCTTAAAATGAAGTGGGGCTTTATTTCGACCTCGAAGCTCGACAGGGAGCGTGCGCTCCTGTTACCTGTGACCATTTTACGGAAAACTAAGGTTATCAGGAGTTAGCTTAGAGTCCCCGGGACTGGAAAATATCCCCCAAGTTTTGGCAGATCGAGCCATAGTGGCTAAAAATTTCGATGCACTTAAGGCGGTTTCGTCTACCCTTTCAGTCTTAAAATAAAGTGGGGCTACATTTCGGCCTACAACCTGGAAACCTAGCGTGCGCTCCTTTTACCTGTGTCCATTTCACTGAAAACCAAGGCATTCAGGAGTTAGTTTAGAGCTTCCGGGACGGGAAAATATCCCCCAAACCCGGAGAAATCAAGCCGAAGTTGGACAAATTTAGCATGCGCGTAAGGCGGTCTCGGCTACTCTTTCAGTCTTAAAGTGAAGTGGGGCTATATTTCGGCCCAGAAGCTCGAAAGTGAACGTTCAAAAAGTTTGGCTATGTCAATTTCACTGAAAAGCAAGGCAATCAGGAATTAGTTTAGAGTGCCCGGGACTGGGAATTATTTTCCAAGTTCCGGGAAATCGAGCCGAAGTAACCCAAAATCACGATGCGCGTAAGGCAATCTCAGCTACTCTTTCAGTCTTAAAGTGAAGTAGGGCTATGCTTCGGCCCAGAAGCTCGAAAGTGAGAGTTCAAAAAGTTATCCTGTGTCAATGTCACTGCAAACCAAAGCCATCAGGAGTTAGTTTAGAGGCCCCGGAACTGGAAAATATCCCCCTAGTTCCGCGAAATCGAGACGAAGTTGGTCAAAATCACGATGCGCGTAAGGCGGTCTCGGCTACTCTTTCAGTCTTAAAGTGAAGTAGGGCTATATTTCGGTCCAGAAGCTCGAAAGTGAGCGTTCAAAAAGTTTTGCTCTCTCAATTTAACTGAAAACCAAGACCATCGTGAGTTAGTTTAGAGTCCCGGGGACTGAAAAATATCGCTTAACTTCCGGAAACTCGAGCCGAAGTTGGTCAAAATCACGATGCGCCTAAGGCGGTCACGGCTACTCTTTCAGTTTTAAAGTGAAGTGGGGCTATATTTCTCCCCAGAATTTGGAAAGTATGCGTTCAAAACAATTGGCTGTGTCGATTTCACTGCAAACCAAGGCCATCAGGAATTACTTTAGAGTCCTTGGGACTGGAATATATCCCCGAAGTTTCGGGAAATCTAGCCGAAGTTGGTCAAAACCACGATGCGCGTAAGACGGTCTCGGCTACTCTTTCAGTCTTAAAGTGAAGTGGGGCAATATTTCGGCCCAGAAGCTCGAGACTGAGTGTTTAAAAAGTTTTGCTGTCTCAATTTCACTGCAAACCAAGTTAATCAGGAGTTAGTTTAGAGACCCAGGGAGTGGAAAATATCTCCCAAATTCCGGCAAATTTAGCCGAAGTTTGTCAAAATCGCCAGGGCGTAAGGCGGTCTTGGCTAATCTTTCAGTCTTAAAGGGAAGTGGGGCTATATTTCGCCCCAGAGTCTCGAAAGTGAGCGTTCAAAAAGCTTTCCTGTGCCAATTTCACTGCGAACCAAAGCCATCAAGAGTTAGTTTAGAATCCCAGGGACTAGAAAATATCCCGTAATGGCCGAAAAATCGAGACAAAGTTTGGCAAAATAAATAAGCGTGTAAGGCCGTCTCGGCTACTCTTTTAGTGTTAAAATAAAGTTGGGCTCTATTTCGGCCCAGAAGCTCCAAAGTAAGGGTTCAAAAAAATTTGCTGTGTCCATTTCACTGGAAACCAAGGCCATCAGGAGTTAGTTTAGTGTTCCCGGGACTGCAATATATCCCCCAGGTTCCGGGAAATCGAGCCGAAGTTAGTCAAAATCACGATTTGCGTAAGACAGACTCGGCTACTCTTACTATTAAAAAGAAGTGGGGCTATATTTCGGCCCAGAAGCTCGAAGGTGAGTCTTCACAACGTTTTGCTCTCTCAGTTTCAATGCAAAGCAAGGCGATCAGGAGTTAGTTTAGAGTCCCCGGAACTGGAAAATATCCCCCAAGTTCCGTGATATCGATCCGAAGTTGGTCAAAATCACGATGCGCGAAACGCGATCTCGGCTATTGTTTCAGTCTTAAAAAGAAGTGGGGCTATATTTCGGCCCAGAAGCTCGGAAGTGACCGTTTAAAAAGTTACGCTTTGTGCATTTAACTGCAAACAAAGGCCATCAGGAGTTAGTTTAAAGTCCCCCGGACTAGAAAATATCCACCAAGTTCCGGGAAATCGAGCTGAAGTTGGTCAAAATCACGATGCCTGTAAGGCGGTCTCCCCTACTCTTTCAGTCTTAAAGTGAAGTGGGGCTATATTTCGGCCCAGAAGCTGCAAAGTGATCGTTAAAAAAGTTATGCTCTGTGCATTTCACTGCAAACCAAGGCCATCAGGAGTTAGTTTAGAGTCCCCCGGAGTGGAAAATATCCCCCAAGTTCCGGGAAATCGAGCTGAACTTGGTCAAAATCACGATGCGGGTAAGGCGGTCTCGGCTACTATTTCAGGGTTAAAGTGAAGTGGGCTTCTATTTAAGCCCACAAGCTAGAAGGTGAGTGTTAAAAAAGTTCTGCTCTGTCCATTTCTCCGAAAACCAAGGCCATAAGGAGTTAATTTGGAGCTCCCGGGACTCGAATATATCCACGAAGCTCCGGGAAATCGACCCGAAGTTGGTCAAAATCACGATTCGCGCAAGACGGTTTCGGGTACTCTTTCAGTCTTAAAGTAAAGTGGGCTATATTTCGGGCCAGAAGCTCGAAAGTGAGCGTTCAAAAAGTTTCGCTGTGTCCATTTCAATGCAAACCAAGACGATCAGGAGGTACTTTAGAGTCTCCGGGACTGGAAAATATCCCCCAAATTCCGGGAAATCGAGCCGAAGTTGGTCAAAATCACGATGCGCGCAAGGCGCTCTCAGCTATTCTTTCAGTCTTAAAGTGAAGTTGGGCTATATTTTAGGCCAGAAGCTCGAAGATAAGCGTTCAAAAAGTTTTGCTGTGTCCAGTTCACTGCAAACCAAGGCCATCAGGAATTAGTTTAGAGACCCAGGGAGTGGAAAATATCCCCCAAATTCCTTGAAATTTAGCCGAAGTTGGTCAAAATCACCATGTGCGTAAGGCGGTCTCGGCTAATCTTTCAGTCTTAAAGTGAAGTGGGGCTATATTTCTGCCCAGAAGCTCGAAAGTGACCGTTGAAAGGGTCTTCCTGTGTCAATTTCAGTGCAAACAAAGGCGAGCAGAAGTTAGGTTAGAGTCCGAGGGACTGGAAAATATCCTGTAAGTGCGGGAAAATGGGGACAAAGGTTGTCAAAATGAAGATACGCGTAAGGCCGTCTCGGCTATTCGTTCAGTCTTAAAGTGAAGTGAGGCTCTACTTCGGCCCAGAAGGTCCAAAGTGAGCGTTCAAAAAAAATTGCTGTGTCCATTTCACTGCAAACCAAGGCAATCAGGAGATAGTTTAGAGTCCCCGAGACTTGAATATATCCCCTAAGTTCCGGGAAATCGAGCCAAAGTTTGTCAAACTCACGATGCGCGTAAGACGGACTCGGCTACTCTTTCAATCTTAAAGTAGAGTTGGGCTATATTTCGGCCCAGAAGCTCGAAGGTGAGCGTTCAAAATGTTTTCCTCTGTCCATTTCAATACAAACCAAGGCGATCAGGGGTTAGTTTTGAGTACTCGGGACTGGAAAATACCCCCCAAGTTCCTAGAAATCGATCCGAAGTTGGTCAAAATCACGATGCGCGTAAGGCGGTCTCGGCTACTCTTTCAGTCTTAAAGTGAAGTGTGGCTATATTTCGGCAAAGAAGGTCGAAAGTGAGCGTTGAAAAAGTTATCCTGTGTCCAATTCACTGCAAAGAAAGGTAATCAGGTGTTAGTTTTGAGTCCGCCGGATTTGAAAATATCCCCCAAGTTACGGGAAATCGAGCCTAAGCTGGTCAAAATCACGATGCGCGTAAGGCGGTCTCGGCTACTCTTAAAGTCTTAAAGTGAAGTGGGGCTATATTTGGCCCAGAAGCTCGAAGGTGAGCGTTCAAAATGTTTTCCTATGTCCATTTCAATTCAAACCAAGGCCATCAGGAGTTAGTTTAGAGTCCCCGGGACTAAAAAACTATGCGCCAAGTTGCGGGAAATCGAGCCGAAGTTGCTCAAAATCACGATGCGGGTAAGGCGCTCTCGCTTACTCTTTCAGTCTGTAAGTGAAGTGGGGTTATATTTGGGCCAAGAAGCTCCAAAGTGAACGTTCAAAACGTTTTGCCGTGTCCATTTCAATGCGAACCAAGGCCATCACGAGTTACTTTAGAGTGCACGGGACTAAAAAATATTCCCCAACTTCCGGGAAACCGAGCCGAAGTTGGTCAAAATCACGATGCGCGTAAGGCGGGCTCGGCTACTCTTTTAGTCTTAAAGTAAAGTGGGGCTATATCTCGTCCAAGAAGCTCGAAAATGAGCTTTTAAAAAGCCTCGCTGTGTCCAGTTTACTGCAGACCAAGGACTTCGAGGGTCAGTTTAGAGTCCCCGGGAATGGAAAATATCTCCCAAGTTCCGGGAAATTTAGCCGAAGTTGGTCAAAATCACGACGCGCGTACGCGGTCTCGGCTACTCTTTCAGTCTTAAAGTGAAGTGGGGCAATATTTAATAATAATAATAATCAATATTTAAACAGGGTGACGCCTTCAGTTGCAGGACTGGTATCAACGGGGGCCCTGTATAACGTAAAATAAAAAGAGCATGTATAAATAATATATATCTATAAAAAACTAACTACTTTAAAAGATACGCTGAAATGTTTAAAAAATTTAAAAGCTTAAAAAGGTAATAGCGTTCTCATAAAAATTGGATATCGAATTGAAAATGTTCTAAAAAATAACCTACGAAAAAAAATCGGAGATAGCCTTGAAACGTTCCTTAGGTGGCAAAATCTTTATGTTCGTTGGAAGGCTATTAAATGTGCATGCACCATGATAATAAACTTTAGACTTTTTAGCGACATCTAAATGAAATTTGGGAAGTATAATGTCAGTGATTGACGATCTAGTGCATCTGTTAAAAACATGTTGGTTGTCGCTCTGGCAGCGTAACAGGAAATAGTCTTTAAAGTATAGAGGAACTTCTCCGACCAAGCACTTGTTAACTAACAGTCCACAGTGCTTTTCCATGGTTTTCGTAAGAGAGGGCCAGCGTAGGTTCTCGAGTATTGTTTCCGTGGCTATGTCAGGTTTAGCCAAGTATTGTTTCCGTGGCTATGTCAGGTTGAGCCCCAGAAGCTCAAAACTGAGTGTTTAAAAAGTTTTGCTGTGTCAATTTCACTGCAAACCAAGGCCATCAGGAGTTAGCATAGAGACCCAGGGGGTGGAAAATATCCCCCAAATTCCGGGAAATTTAGCCTAAGTTTGTCAAAATCACCATAGGCGTAGGACGGTCTTGGCTAATCTTTCAGTCTTAAAGTGAAGTGGGGCTATATTTCGCCCCAGAAGCTCGAAAGTGAGCGTTCAAAAAGTTTTCCCTTGTCAAGTTCACTTCAAACCAAGGTGATCAGGAGTTAGTTTAGGGTCCCCAGGACTGGAAAATATCTCCCAATTTCCGGGATATCGATCCGAAGTTGGTCAAAATCACGATTCGCGAAACGCGGGTCGGCTATTGTTGCATTCTTAAAGTGAAGTGAGGCTATATTTCAGCCCAGAAGCTCGAAAGTGACCGTTTAAACAGTTACGCTTCGTGCATTTAACTGCAAAAAAAGGCCATCAGGAGTTATTTTAAAGTCCCGCGGACTGGAAAATATCCCCCAAGTTCCGGGAAATCGAGCTGAACTTGGTCAAAATCACGATGTCTGTAAGGCGGTCTCGGCTATTCTTTGAGTCTTCAAGTGAAGTGGGGCTATATTTTGGCGCAGAAGCTCGAAGATGAGCGTTCAAAAAGTTTTGCTGTGTCCATTTCATTGCAAACCAAGGCCATCAGGAATTAGTTTAGAGTCCACAGAACTGGAAAATATTCCCTAAGTTCCGGCCAATCGAGCCGAAGTTGGTCAAAATCACGATGCGCGTAAGGCGGACTCGGCTCATCTTTCACTCCTCAAGTGAAGTGGGGCTATATTTCGGCCCAGAAGCTCGAAACTCTGCTTTCAAACACTTTTGCTGTTTCAATTTCACTGCAAAACAAGGTCATCAGGACTTAGTTTATAGTCCCCGGGACTAGAAAATATCCCCCAAGTCCCGGGAAATCAAGCCGAAGATGGTCAAAATCACGATGGGCGTAAAGCGGTCTCGGCAACTCTTTAAGTCTTTAACTCTTTAAGTGAGGTGGGGTTATATTTTGGCCCAGAAGCTCCAAAGTGAGCGTTCAAAAAGTTTTGCTGTGTCCATTTCACTGCAAAGCAAGGCAATCAGGAGTTAGTTTAGAGTCCCCGGGACTGGAAAATATCCCCCAAGTTCCGGAAAATCAAGCCAAAGTTGGTCAAAATCACGATGCGCGTAAGACGGTCTCGGCTAGTCTTTCGGGCTTAAAGTGAAGTGGGGCTATTTTCGGCTCAGAAGCTTGAAGGTGAGCGTTTAAAATGCTTTGCTCTGTCCATTTCAATGTAAACCAAGGCGATCGATAGGTAAGGGTCAAGCCACTTAATGGATAGATTTTTTAGGTAGATTTTTTTCATTGTTATGTAAATCTGCCACTAAATTGTAATAAATAAAGTCTGCATACAGGCCAAGTGGCCCACCAGGCTGGAGCTTATCCCGGTTTTTGTAGTGTGAAGCAACTAGGGGTATTTCTACTCCCCCCTGGATGGGATGCAGTCCATTGGAGGGTTTTCCCCAGCATTAGGTTCGCCGGTACCCATTTATACACGGGGGTAGAGAGAGGCACTGTGAGAATAAAGTGTCTTGCCCAAGAACACCACGCAATGTCCACGGTCAGGGCCTGAACCTGGACCACTTGATCCAGAGACGAGTGCACTAACCATGAGGCTACCACGCCTCCCACCCTTTAGGTGGCTGAATTTGCTCTCCGTTAAAATTACTTTATAAATTATAAATAATTATTTATTACCTAATTGAAAATAGTTTTCAACAGAGTGCAACAACAAAAATCAAGAGGAACACTGCTTTTATTAGGAGCATTTTCTTTCTTATTAAGTCCACTGAAATACTGACTACCATAATGTAGCACATAAAAGGTAAGAGGAGACATTCTAGCCAGGAGTCTCCTACTGATACAGATTTTACAATTTTTGCTGAGTTATAAATAACAATCTTTAAAGCAGCAGGACATACACGTAGTAGAAGTACAGCATGATAACCACCATTTTAAGAACTGAATGGAAATTCAAAAGGTATAAGCTGGAACAGTTAGGACAGCTTATACTTCGAATAAACATTGCAAGATTTGTATTTTATGAATAGAGACAGATTAAAACATTCAACTTTTGTGTTCCTTAATGATGGGTTCTAGGAGTTTCATTTAATTGTAGTCCTAATATTAAGACTGATTGCGATACTCTACACGTAGATGTTCATTTATATGAACATGGTATAGAACTGCTAATTTTAAGCTTCTGTTATATAATTTCTGTATTTCAGTGTAAAGCTATAAGTTCATTTCTCGAGTTAAGTTTTGACACGCATAGCAAGTTCAGATGGATTTCAATTGTCAACATTCTTGACTTTAAGAAACATATATGGATAAATTTCTAAAGTGTTTCCAACTCTGTAATTATACATGTAGCCTGGAGAGCCATTTTATATGCTTGCACCCAATGTATTTTGCAAAGAGTGAGTTTCAAAAGTTCAAGTGTCAGCTGACTTAAGTCTTGAAAACATCTTATTCTTTTTGTAAGCAGGAGAGTTCCACATCCATCTGTAATTCTCAGATTAATTCCATGAAGTTTAAATGGTGATTTGTGTTGTTAAAGCCAGTTTCTACTAAGTCTTTTGATATTATTTTTGACGGCTAATAAACCTGTATAGCATCAGTAATGTTGTGTTAATAGTAACATCTGCTTACTGTCACTTGCATATCATACTGTAGTTGTTATTGCAGTGTTCATCTGGGTTATATGCACATGTACAATAGTACAGCTTGCCTAACCTGCAATACACAATGAATGTAATAGTGACACATTTTAAAAGGGTATAAATGATTATATGCAGAAAAAATATTGTATTTCTTTAATTTGCTTTCCTTTCTATTCTCTCCCCCCTGCTGCCCCAATAAAAATAAGCTACCTACCTAACTAAGGTGTCCAAGTGATATTTCCTGCTTTTCTGGAAAGGGTTAAGAAAGAAAATGCTAGCTATAATGCCGTGCTCTCTCTAAAGAAACACTGGTGTTAAAATAATTCTTTTAACCTAGAAAAAAGGTATTGTCATGTACAGCATCTGTAAATTTTGGTAGAGTTACATGTAATTTTGAATCTCTATGAAGACTAGGAATTTAGGGACATTAATAGCACAGTAAATTCAAACCATTCTTTGTTTCTGCAAATAAATTTTCTGACTGTTTTGCTGTGTGATTTAAATAGTTGCTTGATACATTTAGACACATGTATTTCTTTGGTATGTAAAGTTTCCAAATTCAGCTAAATTATATATTAATAATGATCTCATATGATAAATACAGGGAAATATTCAAACAGCTTTCATGAAAATGTAAATAGGTTTATGATCACTGTAGTAAGACTCCAGGGTACCTGCTAATTGTACACATTGTAATACATTGGTATATACATGATCTATCTGTGTACTGTAGTCAGTAGTAAACTGGTTAATCAACTGAGTGTATCCTTTGTCTGTTATAAGATATTTTTCAGAGCCATTTGTTCTGAATTTGCCTGCATTAGATCAGTATTGAAATCCCCAAGCAGTACATTCGGAGTTTTAGATTCTGTGAATACTAAGTCATGAAGATGAGTAAGAGGATCAATCAACTGTGAAATTGTAACTAGTTTTCGATCGATAGATACCAATGACATTAATATTTGGAATTGGTTGGCTCAACACCATTACAGTGATTTCCAAATTATTAATTAAAAGTTATATCTGTATGGAATTTTAGTACAATTCAAATCATTCTTAATGTACAAAGCAGTTCCATAGCAAGTTCTTATGTTAGACTGATTAAAGTCATTTCTGTAAAGAGTTAATTTACTAAGCTGATATGTATCATCTCTATCTAACAAGCAAAGTTTTGATCCAACAAAAATTTTGTCATCAGCTTCTTGAATGTTGTAATCACTTTGTACATCATCTAGGTGGAGGTGGAGAGATCTAACATTCTGAAACAAGACTGTTTTTGTTTGGGGTGAATCGTCAGTCCGTAACACTGCTTAAGGCACAAGGCTTACTTGTGTTCTTAGTCTGCTCATTTCACTTTTAGCTTTCTCACTAACCTTTAGTTTGTTTTCATTCAAATTAAAAATATGCATTGCAGAGCTGTTTCGTACATGGCTCAAGCCAACATAATGTATGTGCTCTCTTCTGGATACTGGAAAATCAACAACTACCTCATTTAATGTGTCGCCTTGACAACGGTGAATAGTCTTGGAAGCAGCAGGTCTAAGTGGAAATTGGCGCCGGAGAATTTGGACCTCACTTTTTTTGTTGGCTCAAAATTGTCTTGTTACTTCCAATACTGGTGTCCAATTTCTATTTATAGTTGCCTTGTATAAATGTGCATTTTCTCTAAGCTGGTTTCTGCCTATGTCAGGATGTGGAAATGACACCCAAATAATAATTGGTCTGGTATAATTTCAACTCTGTAGTCTCTGTGTTCTGTGACACACTCTGCACCATTGGTGAGTCCGTCAGTCACATCAATGTAGTTGTCAGTCATATTTTGTTGCAGTTACTACTGACATGAGCAAATATAAACCCATTGTCTTTGTTGGATCATCTGGGATTTTGTTTTTCATTTGTTTCTTGAGATCATCAGAGATGTCCCCGATTACAATGTCCAAAGCCTTAGTCTGAGCTTTATCAGCTTTAGAGAGGGCATACAATGCATTGTTGTGAGCATGTACAGATGCATTTTTAGTAAATAAATGTGCCATGTTCATATTGTAATTATCTTGTCCAGGCCTTACATTCAGAAGTCTTTGTTTCAAAATGGTTATATCATCTTCAGAGTGCTTTCACTCTCTCAAACGATCGAGTAGCTGAGCAAATTCTTTGTCATCTCTTTGTCTCATTATCTCTGTCAATTCAACGAGGGTGAAGTACTCTGTCCAAATTTTTGTTGCAAATTCATTACAGCCAGATTGGGAATTTTCAAAGATCCACTTATCAAAAACTTGCTTAAGCTGGAAAAGATCTCCAGCAGTTACCAAGCTTATTCCACCAAATGGTTCATTAGTTCCAATAATTTGTTGTAATCTTTAAGTCAAAAAGTTGAACATGCCACTTTCAACCATAGAAATCTTATCAATGAAAATCACCCTGTTTGTTTAGTTTTGCTCTAATGGTATTCAGTCTATCACTGTCCAGTGCAAAATGCTCAAAACCTCTATTGGCAGGTATCTTAAAAGCAGCATGTAGTGTATTGCCTTTAATGCTGAATGCTGCTTTACTAGTTGGGGCAGTCTTGACATTTTTCACATCATCTGGATTTTCTCCAGTGATACTATTTAGAAATCTGATAAGACATGATAAAAAAACTGTCTTTGTTTTTCATTCAAAGAGCGGTCGACCCTGCACCAGAGCTACTTTCCGAACGAAATAATCCCCCTCGTATAAAAGGCGTAGTAAAAAAAATACGACACAACAAGGAGGCTCACCTTAGGTTCCAGATGATACAGAATTCATGGCCCATTGCATTGTTTCCTCCTCCGGGTGACATTTTAAAAGACTTTTTGTCCTCGGTCGTGACATGACATCGTCGCTTTTTAACATCGTAGCTTTAAAGATTTCGAAACGAGCATCGTAGCTTTCAGGATTTCAATGTCCGTTGCCGAAGCTAGTGTTCCTTAGCTTGATAATTTTCCATTTTACCACTCCACGAAGGTCTCCTCAAAATGCCGCACAAAAATGGTATAGTATGTCCTTCTAGTCTTTCCATGTGTATTTGTCGCAGCTACTGCTGATTAGCTTAAGAACTTTCCATTTTAAAACTCCACGGATTGAACCAAAACCCATCTTCGTGCCGTCTTAACCGCCATGTATAAACTCCCCTGTATAAACTGCGTGTTATAGGACAAAATTTCGCCTTTCTTGTCCCCCCTAAAACAAGCCAAACAAACAGTACGAAGTGTCTGGGACAAAAATTATACTTAGCAGGGGAGGGATAGGTGAAAACTATTTAATCCAGTTTTAATGAATAAATTAATCACAATGGACTGAGTGAGTGAGTGAACGCCATCCGACTGCCTTATAAGCTCGTGGATGTCTAACATCCATGAGCAAAAAGGTAACCGAGACCGCCTTACTCGCAGCGTACTTTTGACCAACTTTGGGCCGATTTCCAGGAATTTGGAGGATATTTTCCAGTTTCGGGGACTCTGAACTAAATACTGATGGCCTTGGTTTTCAGTGAAATGGGCAGAGGAAAAATATTTGAGCGCTCGATTTCGAGCTTTTAGGCCGAAATATAGCTTCACTTATTTTAAGACTAAAAGGGTAGCCGAGACCGCGTTATGCGCAGCGTAATTTTGAACAACTGCGGGTCGATTTCCAGGAGCTTGGAGGAGATTTTCCAGTCCCGGGGACTCTAAACTAACTAACAATGGCCTTGGTTTTGTGTGAAATAAGCGGAGGAAAATATTTGAACGCTCTTTTTCAAGCTTCTAGGCGGAAATATAGCCCCGAAATATAGCCGAAACCGCCTTACGCACAGCGTAATTTTGAACAACTTTGTGTAGATTTCCAGGAACTTGGGGGAAATTTTCCAGTCTCAGGGACTCTAAACTAACTCGTGATAACCTTGGCTTTAGGTTAAATTGGCAGAGGAAAAATGTTTGAACGCTCGGTTTCTAGCTTCTAGGCCAAAATATAGCTCGCCCTACGCGCATCGTAATTTTGGCTAACTTTGGCTCGATTTGCCAGAACTTAGGGGATATTTTCCAGTGGGAGGGACTCTAAACTAATTCGTGATGGCCTTGGTTTTAAGTAAAATGGACAGAGGAGAAATATTTGAACGCTCGGTTTCCAGCTTCTACGCCGAAATATAGCCCCACTTCATTTTAAGACTAAAAAAGTAGCCGAGACCGCCTTACGCGCATCGACGGTAATTTTGACCAACTTTGGCTAAATTTGTCGGAACGTTAGGGATATTTTCCCGCTCCAGGAACTGTAAACGAGCTGGTGATGGCCTTGGTTTTCAGTGAAATGGCCAGAGGAAAAATATTCGAACGCTCGGTTTCGAGCTTCTAGGCCGAGATATAGCCTCACTTCATTTTAAGACTGATAGAGTAGCCGAGACTGCCTTGCGCGCATCTTGATTTTGACCAACTTTGGCTCGATTTTGCGGAACTTCGGGGATATTTTCCAGTCCCAGGGACTCTAAAGTAGCTGGTGATGGCCTTGGTTTTCAGTAGAATGGACAGAGGAAAAATATTTGAACGCTCGATCTCGAGCTTCTAGGTTGAAATTTAGCCCCAGGTCACCTTATTTTAATCGTGATTGAGTAGCCGAGACCGCCTTACGGGCATAGGGATGTTGACCAACTTTGACTCGATTTGCGGGAACTTGGGGGATATTTTCTAGTCACATGGACTCTAAACTTAACTTGTGATGGCCTGGGTTTTAGTAAAATGGACAGAGGAAAAATATTTGAACGCTCGGTTTCGAGGTTCTAGGCCGAAAGATAGCTCCACGTCACTTCATTTAAGGACTGATTGATTAGCCGAGACCGCCTTATGAGCATCGTGATTTTGACCAATTTTGGCTCGATTTCCTGGAGCTTTTCGGATATTTTCCAGTCCCAGGGACTCTAAACTAATTCGTGATGGCCTGGGTTTTTAGTGAAATGGACAGAGAAAAATATTTGAACGCTCGGTTTCGAGCTTGTAGGCCAAAATATAGCCCCACTTTATTTTAAGACTGAAAGAATAGCCGAGACTGCCTTACGCGCATCGTGATTTTGACCAATTTTGGCTCGATATGCCGGAACTTTGATTATATTTTCCAGTCCCAGGGACTCTAAACTTCATCGTGATAGCCTTGGTTTTCAATGACATGGATGGAGGTAAAACTATCGCACGCTCGACTGATAGAGTAGCTGAGACCGCCTTACGTGCATTGTGATTTTGATCACCTTTGGCTCGATTATGTTCCAGTCCCAGGGACTTCAAACTAACTTGTGATGGCCTTGATTTTCAGTGAAATGGACAGAGGAAAAATATTTGAACGTTTGGTTTTGAGCTTCTAGGCCGAATTATAGCCCCAGTTCATTTTAAGACTGAAAGAATAGCCGAGACTGCCTTACGCGCATCGTGATTTTGACAAATTTTGGCTCGATATGCCGGAACTTTGATTATATTTTCCAGTCCCAGGGACTCTAAACTTCATCGTGATAGCCTTGGTTTTCAATGACATGGATGGAGGTAAAACTATCGCACGCTCGACTGATAGAGTAGCTGAGACCGCCTTACGTGCATTGTGATTTTGATCACCTTTGGCTCGATTATGTTCCAGTCCCAGGGACTTCAAACTAACTTGTGATGGCCTTGATTTTCAGTGAAATGGACAGAGGAAAAATATTTGAACGTTTGGTTTTGAGCTTCTAGGCCGAATTATAGCCCCAGTTCATTTTAAGACTGAAAGAATAGCCGAGACTGCCTTACGCGCATCGTGATTTTGACAAATTTTGGCTCGATATGCCGGAACTTTGATTATATTTTCCAGTCCCAGGGACTCTAAACTTCATCGTGATAGCCTTGGTTTTCAATGACATGGATGGAGGTAAAACTATCGCACGCTCGCTTTGGAGAAAATTTCTAGCGCCAAAATAGCCCCACTTAATCTTAAGAGTGAAAAAGGTAGCGAAGACCGACTTACACGCATGGTGATTTTGACCAACTTTGGCTCGATTTCCCGGAACTTGGCGGATATTGTCCAGTCCCAGGGACTCTATACTAACTTCTGATGGCCTTGGGTTGCAGTGAAATGGACAAGGAAAAACAATTGAACGCTCGGTTGAGCAACTATGGGTTGATATCCAGAACTTGGATCATATTTCCCAGTACCCGGGACTCTAAACTGGCACGTGATGGCCTTGGTTTGCAGGGAAATCGTCAGGGGAAAAATTATTGCACGCTCGGTTTCGAGCTTACAGATTTGTGCTCGGTAAAAGGAGTGCCTACTACTTGACTCACCTTTCACGAGTTAATGTTCGCTTTATCACTATGGTAACGAGGGAAGTAAGGTACTGAAGCACCCGGTTCTTAAAATACGTATTTGTAATTTGCGAAATGGAGCACTTGTGATCTTTCGGCTATAACTCGCTGTTAAAAAATATCACTGCATCCAGTTGTATGTACGAAGTGTTAAATAATCTGAAGCAATAAGTGTTATATAGTACAGTCTTGGAAGGACTCGGTTCTCGAAATACAGATCTTCGAATTTACAAATTTCGGAGTTCCGCTGTTTTATTCCTTTTTAGGTTTTCGTACAGAGGAATTTTACTGTTTTGATACTTGATACGTTTATTTCGGTATAGATTTGTTTCTTTCGTTTTGTATCGTTGTGTAAAATAAAGTAAGCCCTACAAGGGCTTGTATTTACATCAAATTGTCTAATGGAGGAGTGTGCTTGTAGGTTCGTGCAGAAAATTTTCCTTTCCACGAATGAAAGGAATCTGTCGTATCGACAAACTTAGATAATGGTAACATGATGTTGTGAAATATCTGTGAGTCGTAGTAATTATATGCAATTGTGGAATGGATAATTTCGCTTGTCATAGCTTGCATGAAATTCTCAATGGGACGAAAGTTTCGAATTGGTCGTTTCGAGAAACTTCTATTGAGGTACGCAATGTCATGAAATATTTTTAAGTCGATGTTATGACATGCGATTCTCGAATGGAGAACTCTGCTTGTGTTATTTGCCTTTCGTGTAATGTAACGAGTTGATAACATCAAAAACCTTCTGCTTGCGTTATTTGACACCTAACAACTGCTACCCAAACTTTAATGTTTACAAAGCAAAATCTATTGGCTTTTGTTTGCAGACCATCTGTTTGTTGAAAACGAAGACAAATCCTTATATATAAATTTTTTGTTGTTAAAATTGTTTACAAGCCATTACCCAACGCATAATTATGGTTTGTTTCGTGGGTTAAGCGGAAATAACTTGCTCGTTACTTGAATTAATTTTTTCGCGGCTGTCAGAAATCGAACTAGCCAACGTCGCTAATGAAAATAGCACATTGTCAGAAAATATTTTAACCCATTTTTTAGTTCTTTAATAAACTATGCTCCTAGCTTATATAGTATATGGAGCAAAGGAGGGAGTATAATGCTGATAAACATCCAGTGCTGTTCGTGTCGAATAACGACAATGCATCTACAGATAGGCGAGACGCGAATTCTGTTTACATTATTTAAAGTCAGCCGTATTTAGTTGATAGACTCGCTGTTGTTAAAATTCAAAGATTTACCAAATGGAAGTTCTATCCAAATTTTATTCCGTGCCAGATACTAGTTAATGTCTAGAGATATTTTTATTTTTGACGAAGGTCGGTAGCTTGATCTTGAGGATATTGTCAAATTTTCATCTCCCGCCAACCTGCGGGGGTAAGTATGATGAAATTTGAGCACTACATCAGAATTAAAGACTGACAGTGAATTTTTTGCGTTTCCTGCTGTGAAATTCCTTAAAATTTGGCAGACTGGTGACAAATATTAAGTTTAACAATAATTTTCTGTTTCCTTTAAAATTGTTTACAAGCCATTCTCAGTGTGTAATTATGTTTTGTTTCGTGGGTTAAGCGTAAATAACTAGCTCTCTACTTGAATTCATTTTTTCACGGCTGTCAGTTATCGAACGGAGTAACTTCTTAAAAGTAGCACATTGCCAAAAAATATTCTAACCCATTTTTTAAGTTTGTCAGTAAAGGAGGCTCCAAGCTTATAGAGTATATGGAGTGAGGGGGTGATAATGCTGCTAAACATCCAGTGCTGTTCGTTTCAAATAACAACAGTGCATATGCAAATAGTGGTGACGCAAATTCTGTTTACATTATTTTTATTCAGCCGTATACAGTTTATAGACTCACTGTTCCTAAAAATCAAAGAAGACGTACTAAATTGAAGTTTCTATGTAATTTGTATTTCATACCAGATACTTTTCAATGTGTAGCTATATTTTGTTTGGTGACTTACCTCTTTAACTCGTTCTTGAGGATAAGTAATTTCCATTCTAAGATAAACACATGTCACCAGAAGTTGAAAAACAGAAAGCGCCAAAAAATGAAAATGCTTTTTCCTAGCTATTCCTAATATCTGACAGTGCTTTCAGCCTTTGAAACCGTCCTCAGCATCAATTCTCCCTGCAAATAAGACGATAAATTTTCTCAAAAGTGGACAGGATAAAATGTACCACTAAGGTAAGCATTTCTCTGGAAATCAATATATATGCACAAATGTCCGAAAGGAGGTGGGTGGGGTGGTGGAAGATCGGTTGAAACAGATCAGGAAAGGATGTGAATTTAAGAAATCCGGCTTTCTAGGGCTTTCTAGGGCTTTCTAGGGCTTTCTAGGGCTTTCTAGGGCTTTCTAGGGCTTTCTAGGGCTTTCTAGGGCTTTCTAGGGCTTTCTAGGGTTTTCTAGGGCTTTCTAGGGCTTTCTAGGGCTTTCTAGGGCTTTCTAGGGCTTTCTAGGGCTTTCTAGGGCTTTCTAGGGCTTTCTAGGGCTTTCTAGGGCTTTCTAGGGCTTTCTAGGGCTTTCTAGGGCTTTCTAGGGCTTTCTAGGGCTTTCTAGGGCTTTCTAGGGCTTTCTAGGGCTTTCTAGGGCTTTCTAGGGCTTTCTAGGGCTTTCTAGGGCTTTCTAGGGCTTTCTAGGGCTTTCTAGGGCTTTCTAGGGCTTAGGGTTAGGGTTAGGGTTAGGGTTAGGGTTTAGGGTTAGGGTTTTAGGGTTAGGGTTAGGGTTAGGGTTTAGGGTTAGGTTAGGGTTAGGGTTAGGGTTTAGGGTTAGGGTTAGGGTTAGGGAGGAATCTTGGCTGGGCCAAAGTAGGGTGTTTAAATCAATTTCCTCACCCCCAAAAGTTTGAAAAACTTGAAAAGCTTGAAGCTTGAAAACATTGATTTTCACCTCTCTCAAACAGGAAAACCGATCACCAGTATAAAAAAAACATACCGCATCAGATGAAACCGCTAAAAGCCAGCAAGATAACAACACCCAAGATAATAATGGCCAGTTGCAAGTTCCCATGAACACTGAAAACAGCAGTGCCTAAAAATCATAAATGACATAGAAACAGTAATTACACATCGTGATAAAAAAGACCCTTCAATTAGTAAACAATTTCATCAACCTTTTGTTTTATTGCAAGGATATTCTCTAATGCCTTACTTCGTTAACAAGTTCATGTTGTGTTTTTGGAGGAGCCCTTCAATTTTTGTTCTGTTGTATTGCAAGGACATTTTGTATTACCTTACATTATTAACGAGTTCATGTTTTTTTTCTGGAGAATATTACATTTTGAATACCATTACACCAAATATTACTAAATGCTTTTATAGTGTGCATCCTTATAAAATGGACACCCTTAAAACAAAATTTTCAATAAGACAATTTATGCTGTCATAAACTTAGTGAGGACAATGACGAGTATATAACCCTTGAACAGTAGCAACTCTACTCAGTCCCACATAATGAATGTGTGGAATAGTTGTTCTAGTGTTGAAGTTGACAACTAATTTTGACAATGTTGACAACTAGTTTCAATGAAGATCTGCCACAGGATGGGCTAGAGAATGGATTTTGAAGTAATCATCAATGACTTCTCTCATTGAAGAATATTTTTAGGTATGTTTTTTAGGATGTATTAGAAGAATGAAGTCACAGGTCAATCAGTCGATGGTCCTTGGGGTGAAATCATGATAAATGTTAAGCTTAAAGCTTGAAAACATTGATTTTCACCTCTCTCAAACAGGAAAACTGATCACCAGTATAAAAAAACATACCGCATCAGATGAAACCACTAAAAGCCAGCAAGATAACAACACCCAAGATAATAATGGCCAGTTGCAAGTTCCCATGAACACTGAAAACAGCAGTGCCTAAAAATCATAAATGACATAGAAACAGTAATTACACATCGTGATAAAAAAGACCCTTCAATTAGTAAACAATTTCATCAACCTTTTGTTTTATTGCAAGGATATTCTCTAATGCCTTACTTCGTTAACAAGTTCATGTTGTGTTTTTGGAGGAGCCCTTCAATTTTTGTTCTGTTGTATTGCAAGGACATTTTGTATTACCTTACATTATTAACGAGTTCATGTTTTTTTTCTGGAGAATATTACATTTTGAATACCATTACACCAAATATTACTAAATGCTTTTATAGTGTGCATCCTTATAAAATGGACACCCTTAAAACAAAATTTTCAATAAGACAATTTATGCTGTCATAAACTTAGTGAGGACAATGACGAGTATATAACCCTTGAACAGTAGCAACTCTACTCAGTCCCACATAATGAATGTGTGGAATAGTTGTTCTAGTGTTGAAGTTGACAACTAATTTTGACAATGTTGACAACTAGTTTCAATGAAGATCTGCCACAGGATGAGCTAGAGAATGGATTTTGAAGTAATCATCAATGACTTCTCTCATTGAAGAATATTTTTAGGTATGTTTTTTAGGATGTATTAGAAGAATGAAGTCACAGGTCAATCAGTCGATGGTCCTTGGGGTGAAATCATGATAAATGTTAAGCTTAAAGCTTGAAAACATTGATTTTCACCTCTCTCAAACAGGAAAACTGATCACCAGTATAAAAAAACATACCGCATCAGATGAAACCGCTAAAAGCCAGCAAGATAACAACACCCAAGATAATAATGGCCAGTTGCAAGTTCCCATGAACACTGAAAACAGCAGTGCCTAAAAATCATAAATGACATAGAAACAGTAATTACACATCGTGATAAAAAAGACCCTTCAATTAGTAAACAATTTCATCAACCTTTTGTTTTATTGCAAGGATATTCTCTATTGCCTTACTTTGTTAACAAGTTCATGTTGTGTTTTTGGAGGAGCCCTTCAATTTTTGTTCCGTTGTATTGCAAGGACATTTTGTATTACCTTACATTATTAACGAGTTCATGTTTTTTTCTGGAGAATATTACATTTTGAATACCATTACACCAAATATTACTAAATGCTTTTATAGTGTGCATCCTTATAAAATGGACACCCTTAAAACAAAATTTTCAATAAGACAATTTATGCTGTCATAAACTTAGTGAGGACAATGACGAGTATATAACCCTTGAACAGTAGCAACTCTACTCAGTCCCACATAATGAATGTGTGGAATAGTTGTTCTAGTGTTGAAGTTGACAACTAATTTTGACAATGTTGACAACTAGTTTCAATGAAGATCTGCCACAGGATGAGCTAGAGAATGGATTTTGAAGTAATCATCAATGACTTCTCTCATTGAAGAATATTTTTAGGTATGTTTTTTAGGATGTATTAGAAGAATGAAGTCACAGGTCAATCAGTCGATGGTCCTTGGGGTGAAATCATGATAAATGTTAATCGTCGACTCGGAATATAATGTAATAAATACAGTGAGATTAAAAGCATCTTCATGGATGTGGAGTGGTTAACCAAGTTACAACTCTATAAATTCTGGAAGTTGAACTGTGAGGCATGGATTTAGTAGTGGTGTAACTTTGGCAATTTTCAATCAATCATCTGCCGGGAGAATGAAAGATGATAGATTTGAACTGTTAGAGGTCTCATTAATATAAATTTAAAACACTCAGCCCAGCAGCACAATTAGAGCTGATCATATGTGGGACTGCTGTTACATTAGCTCTGAGGTTGATATAAGATTCGAGCTTTGCAAGTAGCAAGTCAGATGGCTTCAGAGTTCAAAAGCTCAACGACTACAAATCAGTAATATATGAAAGTGATAATTTTGCAGCTTAAGGCAAGTGATAAAGTTGCCTTACTGTTAGAAAAATATTTATTTCTCTTTGAAAAAATACTGAATTAAAACTGGTAATAACTGTAGATGGAAGTAATTCCAAAGATCTCAGTTGACCGGGTTACTAGCATGATTTGATGCCCTAAACTATGCAATCACTCAGCTAAACAGAAAAAAATCTAAGAACAAAGATCAAAATTGAACTGACTGTTCGGTAAATAATGGGATGGTGAAATCATGAATTATTCGAAACGTCAATACACTGTAAGAGATCTTTCTGTATTTTCTCACCCAACAATTTCAATATTACTACGATTAAAATTCGCTCTCTATAAATACGAAGATTTAGTCCGTAATTTGATAATTTTATCTCAGCACAATCCGTAGAAATCGAGGTCTTCCAAAGCGTAAATTCCTTGGAGACACATGCGCATGCCCCATGCATAACTAATGAGCAAATGAAACACGCTTGTGTTTCATTTGGGATTAATGTTTCTCAATAATTTTCATTGAAGTGTTGTGACTAATCTATAAAACTGTCTTTCGAAGGAAACACGAAAACAAATTGCATGCGTTGACCTCACAGCTTTGTTTGTTTTACGGTCAATTCGTATTGATGTGATGATGGTATTACCAGGGAAAAAGTCGGATAAGAATGAACATAACGCAACTAAAACAGCAATTATTAAAACGCTATCGAATACCTTTCTCGTCCCCGAGATCGCATGCGTTCACTTGTCTGCTTATCGACGGTCCACTTCTCTGTGACTCAAGCCATTTCTCTCTGATGGCAAAAAGGGAAATTTAGCACTAACCAGATTCCGTGCCGCACTTGACATCGGACTCAGAGAACAAAAAGCATTTTACAGACTTTTTTCGACATGCCGCCATTGTCGGGCGAATTGAGCACGTCTTTTTCGACTACGTCATATGAAAGATAAGATACCACCCATATTTGGATCAACCTCGTCCCCAGGGCTTATTTGGATAATCACGATCAAATCGCTGAAAGTGAAAGGGAAACTTGTTATTTCAGAGCTGACCTGAATTGTTTTTGCGATTACTAAAATGGCAAAAGATTTTGTAAACAGTTTCGATCACAGTCCATTTTTGGTCGAGGTAAGACTATACTGAATAATAATGGATTTTTCCAGCGGTAGAGAACTCCTTTTTTGCTTATATTAAGTTTACTTCAATTCACGGTTAAATTGTCCTAATCAAAAGAATAAATTTATCCTGTGTTTAAATTTTGTTTCTCCAAGCTGGATTAGCACTATCCAAGGATTAAACTAAAGGTTAAATTTAACCCACCTAGCGAGGTGAATTAACGTGCTAATCGGATGAAAATGCGGACAAACAAGTCAAAATAGCGGACATTTTGCTTAAAGTACTGGGCCCGGTACGGAATGCTCTGAGTAGTTACCAAATATGGACGGACCATTCTTCGGCGATACGCCAGCTTTTTAGTTTTTTACACGACTAGTGCGAAGGAAGAAGTCTCAACATTTGTGCTCTCAGAAATAGAAATCGTTTCATGCTGTAATGTAAAAATGAAAGATCAGTGATTCAGTGATGCCTGATTCAGTAAGCTTCGCCCAGCGTACAAATCTCATTTTAATTTAATCATTTTTGTTAGTCTTCATAGAAGACAAGTATAGTTGAGATATAACTATCGGGCTTTCTGTTTCTCTTTATTCAACAACAAGTTCGCATCAATTTTGTAGGAAAACGATCTTCGCAGCGCAGCAACATTTGGACCATTTTAGGATTTGACATTTTAAAATTTAAGTTTTTAATCTTATTGTAATTAATATACTCGCGTCTCATAAGTTTAGGATTTGAACTTTTATTATACTGTATATTTGTATTCATAATTTTATTTTCTGAGGGCCACAAGTTTATTAGCCTTTGGTTATTAAGTGTTTAACCCTCGTTAAATAATGTCTATTATTATTATTATTATTATTATTATTATTATCGTCTTCACGTAATGTTTGCTTAGAGTCCTTAGGGCCGAGACCAAACCATGGTCCTGGGGCACTAGAGGATAGCCAGTTTTTTTGCTTGATAGCACCCTCCTAAGAATGTTTATTATTATTATTATTATTATTATTATTATTATTATCACTATTATCATAACCATCATAATTATCCCTTCCCTTCCCTAATACTCCAGCTACAGACCGGTTTTACTGGCTTAATGGAGTTTAATCGAAGGATAGTTAAACGGTGAATAAACACAATTTTATTCCTCGATTAATTATCCCGCTAACCTCGGGTTATGGTATTCGGGTTTTGAACAACCGGGGTCTGGCCTTCATTTGGCAGAGTCTGCATTTTACGCGAAAATACGGTGGAGAGCAGATGCTATGGAGTTGTACGCATCTAGAGTCATTCTGTTCAAATAGAAAACTCTCTCAAACAGTTACAGCTTTAGTTGCAACATGTGCTTATCCAATTCTATATTTTTTTCAGACTTTCGATGACGGTGCTACTGTACTGACGAAGTGTTCAGTAGAAAGACTACAATCCATCCTGAGCCCAGACGAAGCCAAGAACAACCGGCTGATCGTCAGCAGTTACAAGAACGCCGTCCAGCAGTTTTGTAATGAAGGCAAAAGTGACGACAAGATCATGATTGTCGCCTTCGAGAAGGAGTCCAGCGATCCCTCTGGCTTGATTTTGCTCAAAAAACGGAGTTACGAAGCCAGCAAATTAACATCTATTTCAGGGCATGCAGTTGCCAGCGACATGAGGGCCACGACCCGGAAACTGATGTGGGAGGTCAGCTATTGTGTTAGAAGAGCTGACAAGCGTTCCTTGTGTTTAGGAGACATTCTTCTTTCCTGTGCCATAGAAGAGGTTAGAAATAGAGCGAAGAATGATCCCCACGGAGCTAGTACCTACATCTGGCTTGTTCTAGCAGGAGGATTCTCCAATGTACCTGCTCTACGCCTGTATCTGGCACATGGGTTTGAGATCATTGGTGTTTACGAAGTAGAAAGCGAGGTCTTGATGGCAGTACGTAATGTTGGTGACGAAAGCACACGTAGGGTTTTAAAGCAGGTGAAAGGCAAATTGGAAAGCACTTTCCTTCTACCTGTCCTTAAGAATGCTGCCGCTGTACAGCCAGCGATAACATGGATGGCGCCCAATGACATTTTCGCACCCAGCAGCACCGGGGAAAGCCAAGAAAGCCAAAGTACAGAGGTTTCTGGGGTGAAGTTATTCTCACAACAGTCTTCTGTAGCTACGGGAAAAGCAACGGCAGAAAGCGAGTTGCAATCACTCGAAATCCATATGGCGAGTCCTCAAGAAACCCAGGAGGACGAAATCCAGATGGCGACTCCTCAAGAAACCCAGGAAGACCAATTTCCGCATTCAGGAGTTTCTGACGAGGAAGTTATCTCCGAACAATCACCTGCGGCTACAAAAGTAGGAGACAACCCAGCAGAACAAGAAGATGAAGAGGAGGAGGTAAGCAAATAAAAACTAAGACTTAAAGAGGAGAGGTTCTCGGGCCACTAGATCGTTACTGAGATAGAAAGCTACACAGTGAAATCTCCATATAAGAAAGTTCTGCATTGCTACAAAAAAAACGTTTAACAGTGCTTTTGACCCTATGTTCTTGATCAGTAGAGTTCTACTGGTATACTAATGCAAATGCTGTAATCGGATTGACTGAGCCATTGAACACTATCAGCCATTAGTGTGCAGTGGCTGGAGATCGTCTTGGAAATGGCGACTTTTTTTCGTTTTTCCAAAGTTTTGGAGGAAAATTTTGATGCAAATGGATAATTGAATTTCTGACAAGCCTAAACGAAGGACATTTAGGGTTTCTTGACTTTTAAAAAAGTTGAAATTATTGAAAAAGCTGATGCGCAACTTCGATTTTAAATGGCACTTAAATCCGAGCGATCTTTTTCAGGCGCAAAGTTTAATAATGCGTCAAGAAATAATTGGAAACCGTTATTTGAAGTAAATTTTAGTAAGAATTCTACTAAAACAATTAGATTATGCGCTCTCGATAGTTGGTTCGGCCATCGGCCTCATCAACTATCACCTTATAGAAATCTGGAGCTCATAATCTAATTGTTAAATAGAACAATGCATACAATATCTCTGTCTCATTGTCCTACGCACCAGGAATACGAGGACACGGCGGACACGAAGAAAGGTACAAGTTGCGCTGTGCACGATGACGCGCAAGTCGGTGTTGATTCTAGACTTAATATTGTTTTGCAAGTGATCCGTGGTTTGGAAGGAAATAGGGAACTTTCCTCAGACGTTTGCGCCTCCTACACTCAATCTAAATTTTCACCATGTATGCAGGAATTATTTACTTCCTAAGACCTCGCCCTGATTAGTTTGTTGACGCTGCGCGCTTGGCGCGTTAGTTCTTTATGCCGGCTAGAGGTTGACCAGAAACTCGTAGCGTTGATATAGAATCTCTCTTAATTGCAATTCGCACAAAAGTCCTGATGGTTATTCTAATATTGTATCTTACTTGTAGGAGGAAAGTGAAAGCGAGACGCCAAGCCAGCCAAAAAGAAGAAAAAGGGCACATGGTTCACTAAAACAACAAGTAGCTAGAATTGTCGGTGGTGAAACTCAAGAAGATCTCGAGCGGTACGTGTCTAGCTTGGAGTTCAGGTCTTACAGAGACAATTTGAATCTCTTGCACGCGCAAAGCGTTTTAAGATGTGTGGAAGGAATTCCGCAACAAGAAATGATACAAAACATAGTATCTATGACTGAGAAATTGAAGGGAGATATTTCCCATCCTTTTCTGCAGCAACTACAATTAGCTAGACAGCTTGAGAGCTTAAGCAAAATTCGAGATGAACATATCTTGAATACTGCGAAGTGGCTGGTTGACGAAGGAATGGTATCGTTAAAAATAACAGCATGGAGGGAGATCGTACGGATTGCCTGGATTGTTTACCGTTACCCCGTACTAGGCCAAGTGCAATTAAGTTGGTCAGAAGCAAGGATTGTGCTGCCTGCTTTGCGAGATCTTTTTGATGAAAAGGTCGCGAGAAACGAGCCCTTGCCTAACAACGTAATCAGGGCACAGCAGTCCAGATGTGACGCACCGTACCTGCGCATTTCCCTTGAATTTCCAAACACACCTCCCGGGGATGGGGATGGATTATGTGACCTTAGAGTTACACAGCTACATGGCGTGTTTGTTAATGACGAAAAAGTAAACGGTGTTCAGGAAATCAATTTTGTCCAACGGGTCTACCCCAGTTCGTTCGGTCAGATCGAAGGAGTCCCAGCAGATTTTGTTGAAATGCGAAGCAGGCTATTAGGATTTGACACACAAGAGGCGCCAAGGGGTCCCGGAAGAAGGGACTGTCAAGTACCACAACCTCTGTGGCGCGAGGGAAGACAATTTTTACAGGAGGAACTCCAGGGACTCAAAGGAGACATAGATTGCGATCAGGCGAGAATCCTGGGTGACTGTTATGGTGTGGACATCTATAACAGGCTATTGCTGGACATTCGTGGTGTCTATAATGCGGAAACGCTGCCAGAGGAAGATGAGCCTGTTCCAACACTACAAAGGCTTGAGATGGCCAAAAGGGCATTGCGTACAGGATATGCTTTTCCGACAAATCACTATTTTGTCACGAATGATTTGTGGCAAGAATTTCAGGAGGCTATCCGACAAAGAAAAGGCGGTTTCTCCGGAGAGCAGTTTGTTCATCCCTCTCTTTGCAGGAGGGAACGATACAGGATGGAAGTTAATGCAAATGCCAGGAGACGAAACAGGTATGCTGAATAAATAGCTTTCATTACTGATTGTTTCTATCAGTGAACATAAGAGCAGTGAGTCTGCCTGGAGATCCTATGAAGATTTGGCAAGGACGAGGAGAGAGCTGTATTAAAGGGACACTGTCACGATATATTTGCCAAAAGCTGTTATAAATTCACCAAATGGTCCCTACATTTATGTAATAACTTAATTAGCTCTAACTAAACGATTAAAAGCAATTTCGTTACGAACATCGACACAGCAGCATCATTTTTGCACACTTTGAACGATTTTCGAGCCAAACTTGAATTTTTTTAAACCTGACAGCCTAACGCTTTTTAAAAAATCCATATTACAATCCGTTTCCATCCTCGCTATCGTTAGCCATTCTCACTTCCTAGTGGGTTTTAATCATTTGTTGGGTACTGCTCTGCAAAATAAAACTATAATTGTTCAGCTTCCAGTGAATTGTGAAACGACCAATTTATTTTCCGTTAAACGTGATTTCGACCCCCTTTACCACCCTCAGTGGTAAGTGCAGTGTCCCTTTAATAATAACTTGCCCTCTCGTGAAACCTGGTATAGGTTTGATATATGAAGGAGCTGTGAAGCTCTGTGACATTATCCTTGCCTGGAGATCTTCATAGTATTTGGCACCAGGGTCGAGATGGTGAACAGAAGGCTTTGGAGTCTAGATATAACAAATATGTATATTTTTGACCCACGATTTTTTGCAATATAAAAATATATAGTCCAATTTTACGATTGAATTGACGAGTGCATCCTTCTAAATTCATACGTTTTCTAATTTTATCATTTTCCTTATACACCCATTCTTAGCTAACAGGGACCATTGATGTCACACGCTTTGAGCTTTCTTTTATTTTCCTATCTGACATTCTATATCACTGAAATGTATTTTATTTAGATCTTAAATACCAAACGACATACCCAGAGAAATGTCATTGAATTAGCTTTTCAGGTTACTCTTTAGTAAATATTTATATTATCCCTTGTTGCTGAAAATAGGTTGTCACATGGCAGAAAATTTCTTTTCAAATGTCCTTTAAGCCAGTTAACGCTTTGGACTTTACAATGAAACCATGCTCATTTTGTACATATTTCACATAAGTTTATATTGAACACATTTTCCGTTATCTGTAACGGTAATTTACATTAAGCAACAACACATGTTATTGTCCATTTAGAAGTGTATAAAAATATTTAAAAGATAATTTGAACAGTTAAAGGGTTACCAGTTCCCAGAAATAACTAAAAACCTAAAAATGTCAGGCAACTGGTTTAAATAATGTAAATTAAATGTTTACAGCGGAGGTAATATAGTTATACAAACAAATATGTTAAAATTATCCTCATGATTAGGAGAAAGATTGTTTCTTCCGGATACGATGTTTCAAAGGCGGATTTTTTCAACGTCGTATATAATGCAGTGCGCAAGTTCCGAGGACACGCAAATCTAGCGACTCTGCCGTATTCTCAGCTAAAACGACTAGCAGAACACCTTCTGAAGGGTGAGGCAATAGACAGACAGCCACAACTCACAGTACCGGAACAAGAGCATCTTTGCAGTGACAGCTAATCGCAGTGACAGTTAATCACAAGAGTGAGTTTGGGTTTCCTGTTGTATGGAACCATTTGGAAGCCGGTCACGGAAATCATCGTAGTTATATAAACAACTTACATAAACACAGCAGCTGTGAAATTAAAGCCTGAAAAAAGATCAGACCTAAACGGGATTTGAACCCATGACCTCTGCGATGCCGGTGCAGTGCTCTACCAACTGAGCTATCAAGCCAACTGGAAGCTGATCATGTTGTGAGTTCGTTATATACGCGTAGACGGTGAAGAATGCAAGTGAATATATGAAAGATCATATATTTGAACTGCGGAGAAAGATATGAAGACACGATTGATCATCGCAGTTATATAAACAGCTTTAGCAGTTGTGAATTTAAAGCCTGAGAAAAGATCAGGCCTGAACGTGATTCGAGCCCTGGACCTCTGCAATACCGGTGCAGTTCTCTACCAACTGAGCTATCAAGGCAACTGGGAAGAGTATGAGAAGCGTACGGTGAGGCAGAAGCATACCTTGGGAGAAAATACAAAGAAGTCGAGGGAGTTCCAAATACGATGAAACTTCATTCTGCGGTTGGCAACTCAGCAGAAAAAGTACTGGTGAGGTAAACGTTCTTGTTATTGCAGTAGCTACCTTCATGACGAAGAATTCCAAGCAGATTCAACTTGTGGCTGAAAAGCAGTATTACAAATTGACCAAGATGACGGTGACTTGGAGGTCTCCTTCATAATAAGACGAAAAGTAATAAGTTTCAAGTGGCTTGCTCAAAAGGATGGGTTAGGGCTTGAAAGGTACAGCATTATCTGCGTAATGGAGCCTCCGGTACCTATTGGCAAAACTGGACGCGCCTTTTAATGTTACAGATCGAGCAACTTAAAATCTTTGAAAATGAAAACAATGTACCTGATGGCCGCCTTACCACCAGTGTCTACAGGAAACCAACACATACTGATCAGTACCTAGCGTATGATTCACACCACCCTCAGTCAGTAAAGCGCGGTATTGTGAAGTGTTTGTACGACCGGGCTAAACGTGTCGTGACCAAACCATCAGTAATCACTGGAGAGAAGAAACATCTGTCATCTGTACTTGTTTCTAACGGATATCCCTCCTCTTTTGTACAGAAGATCACAAAAGCACGAACAACCCCAAGAAGAGAGCCCGTCGCGGAATTTAAATCCAACGCCGTTTTACCTTATGTCCAAGGAGTTTCGGAGTCTCTCCGCCGCTGCCTTGAACAACAAGGCATTCGCACCGTCTTCAAGTCCGACACGACACTTCGGTCACACTTAGTGCAACCAAAGGACACCGTCAACCCGGCTAAACAAGATGGTGTTGACTACAGGATTCCCTGTGAGTGCGGCAAAGTCTACATCGGGGAAACAGGGAGATCTATGCAGGAGAGGATCAAAGAGCACGACAGGGATATACGACTCGCCCGTACTCAGACCTCCGCCGTTTCTGAACACACCCACGAGACCGGCCACTATCCTATCTGGAATGAGGTCAAGTTTATTGATCGAGATCCTCACTGGTACACACGTAGGGTCAAGGAAGCTATTCACATAAGACTTCACCCTAATAACATCAACAAGGATAGTGGAATTGAAATTCCTGAAGCATGGATGCCCACGATCAAAAAACACAACAACAGGAGAACGGTACAACAGCGGACCACTGAGGGAACACCTACTCGCCAGAACAATGGAACAATAGGAGGATCGAAATGCACCAATCACAGCCGACCTTTGTGATGTAAATGATACCGTGCAATCAGTCGACCTTATCGCCTGAAGAAGACTAGCAGTAAGCAATCGAAACGTCGCGATCTACATCTCAAGTGACTACATCGTGAGACAAACGATAATACACTTTATTATTACATCTACCAGGATGAATAACAAAAACCTTTTCCTCGACAATGTACTAAAACTTGACTGAAAACACTAATTGTGGTACTTTTGTTAGAAAGAACTGAAAAGAGGGGTATTTTGATAACTGCTTTTCACATTCCATTTCCATTTAATTCAGCTTTTGCTTTGAGTGGTTGTAAATTACATTACTTAACGAAATTAAGTATATGTTGCAAAGAACTGCAGAGACTCGAACACATTGCTATTAATCCTCCGTTCAAAGTCATAGTCAATTTTTCATTTTAATTGTGTTAAGTTTACTAGGAGTAGTTAACCGAGTGTGTAGCTCACATTTTCTCTCGTGAGAATGAAAGCTCACAAAGCATGAGTTTCGCTAGACCTGTGATTTTCTATCGTTACTGTCCTTTGTACATTACGTTATCATGTTTCAGGCCGTTTCTGCTTATCTTTGGGCCTAACATACCGTTTAAAAGGTTTGCAGAAAAATAGTTTCGTTTGTAGCATTTATGGTCAAATGAGTGCAGACTTTTAGATTCCCAAAGTAAAACCGTAACAGGAAACATAAAAAACGGAAATTTCATATCGATAAAAATATGATTAAACTTGTAAAATTGCTAAAAAGTTATTTCTGTCAAGTTTCAAGTTAGTACAAATGATATAGCAAGTAAACTTTTTCCCATATACATTGCTAATTAAAAGCGACAAAACGTTACTTGCAGTGACATCTAACCATTATGAGTATAAATCTACTAGCATTCTACCACGAATGCTGCTCTCTGATTGGTTACGCTACTCACTGTCTACTCTGTGATAGACAGTGAGTGGCGTAGCAGTGTACCCTTGTACCTTGTAATTAAAATGACGGCCGCTTCTTGGCGTTTTGGAAGAGGATTTAGATAAAGTTTTGAAGGACGAGTAGACTTATACTAAAACAATCAGATTGCTCGCACTCCATTGCTATTGCGTGATAGTTGAAAAGTTAAAGGTTGAAGGGTTGAACACTTTTTCGTTTAACTTGCAAACTACTTTGTCGTTTTTTGTGGAAATTCAGAAAATGAAAGTTTACATATTATATTCAGAAATGTTAGTAACTTAACAAACTGTAATGGGTGTATAACCAAAAGTTTCAATCAAAATGAAAAAAAAATGAATATCGTTTAATGGCATATTCCTGAAGACTTGATACAGTTTTGTTATTCTAGATTAAGCCTACTCGACCCAGAGCTTTTTAACTCTGCCTTAGATGTGCGAAAACTGTCATCTAAGCCGGTCCCAAGCCCGGATAAAAGAGGAGGGTTGCGACTGGAGAAAATCTCTCCATTGCATAAAAAAGTAACGAGGAAACAGTAATTTCTTTCAGAAAATCGCATTTAGCATATTGTGCAGTAAGTGGTTAAATTGCCGGTGCTAAGGAACTTACCTTGCCAAAGTTTTTGCTCCGCCAATATTTTGCAAACGTCATCACATTGAGTGTTATTTTACAGATATGAACGTAACCTCGAGTTCACTTTTTGATCTGTCGAAAAAGGACGAAGAATCCCCGCAATCGATAGACAATACATACATTTCCCCCCTAACATGAAATAAACTTTTCCCTTGAGCATACGGACATTCTTTCAGCATGCAAACGAGGTAGACCGCTGCCGTTTGGATAGCACCATATCATTTCTCGTCCCAAGGCCTCGCTCCTTTTGGTCAGCAACAAGAATCGCGACCTCTGGCCAGATCCGATTTTCTGAACATCCGCTGAGAATTCGTTTCGTACTCTCAGCCAATCAGATTTGTCAGACTTGACTCTGAGTATGTGCAGAGTGACGGGAAGTCCGCGATTCACGAACTTCCGGTGTTGAACCCGGCCAGAGGTCAAGAGTCCTGGTGCTGACCAAAAACGGCGCGGCCCCTGGGGTCGAGAATATGGCACTATATAAAACTGACGTGAAATTTGTAACCAGCCTCTTTCGTCTCGTTAAGTTGGACCAAGGTGAGCTACCTTAAAGACTTATCTGAACGCCGTTCGTTATTTCGGTAAAATTTAAAGCAAGCGAAGCAGACTTAGGTCAGGAGCATTTTAAACAAACCGAGGAGATTCGCTGATAATTTAAATCTTTAAACTAGACATCGAGCGAAACATTGATAGGTAGGCCTGTCCCGATTGCGCTGGAAAAATCGCAAGTGCTCAAAACATGGCAAAAAAAGTACTTAACTAGTGCTCGATTTCTATAAAAAGTGCTTGAAATTTAGAAATGGTGCACGAAAATTGCTCGCAGTTTACGTTTGTTTATTTCCCAGCAGATGTTTGTACATATTCCTAGTTTTATCAAACTTTTAACTAAACACGAAGTCACGATCCAATGAAAATCGCCTGTTCCCACGGTTAAAAGGACCATAGCACGCGCATTTCCATGACAACAGTCAGCCGATCAGGCGACAAGCTAAAATTACTCGTACTCGGCTTTACTGAAAACGTTTCAAACACAAAATATTGCATTTAACATGTGGAAAATTGTGAAAAATGTGCTGAAATGTTTTCCAAAAAGCCAAAACATGCTCAAATTCTGCTCAAAAGTCAATTAAGTGCTCACAAGTGCTGCAAATGTAAAATAGTGCTCCAATTTCGCCTACCCTCCTTTCGCGCGACCATTTTTTTCTCGCAAATTTCTTTCGCGTCACGCACGACGGACTAAGCGAAAGAGGGACTACTCGTAGTCTAGTACAGTGCGGTTCGGAGCGGGCAAGATGGGCGTATCTCTTGCTCGCTCAACATTGCTTGCATTGTTCCCGCAGAAAACTAAAAAACTCTCAACACCATCACCATGTAATAAATCTTTTTATTAGCAAGCTTTTTTGGTCAAGAGAGCTCGTCTGGCCTTTGTCTTGGTCAATAACAACGCAAAAGAACGAGGCCAATATTCAGGCAAGCATCTTGACCGACAAAGATTGTCAACAACTTATGTATAATGATACAGTCACAGTCGTGGAATAAACTGTTCAGGTTAATTTAAGATGTTACGATTAACGTAATGCGATGCATTTGTGTTATACGTTTCCCCGTTTAGACATTCAACACAAGATGTCATCAAGTCAAACCAACGGTAACACCTTTACTCATTTGTCTACTGAATGGATATTTTTATTTGTGCATTTCTTTCTTTTTTTAAAAGAGCCACAAAGAAAATTTAGGGGCTTTTTCAAACGGGTAAACTCTCAAATTCCTGTTTGTAGCACAACAACAACAACAACAAAACACACAAAAAGATTAACTCAATTCAAAGCTTCCTGAAAAGAGCTGCGTTACTCAAGCAGTGTAAGGCCAGGGTCAGGAATGTAAAGTAGAATTATGGTTGGGCAGCTACATCTTTTGTTCTATTTGTTTTACGAAGCTGAATTTTTCCCTTGTCATAAAGGTGGCCAAAGATGGTTATAATTTAGCATAGCCCTAACTGTGGAGGCCACTAAAGATACACACTAAAAACGAGTATTTTGCTTTTCCCGCAGAAAACAAGGGAGAGGCAGAACCTTCTGCAGGTAACATATAAACAACTGTCAATTTTTATTTTTAGGATCTGTCTACACTATACCGAACGGCTCATTATGTCGACATGAAAGATAGTCCGGCCTGGTATGAGCAGAAACGACCGCGCAGCTTGGCTCGTTACGTTTTGTGTGAACGAAAGGCCTATCCTATATGGTTTTCGCGCCGGCCCAAAAACTATACGCTATAGTGTAGACATAGCCTTATTAGGTCAGACTAACAAAAATGAGGTTTTACGTGAATCGGACAAGGGTGCGAAACCTCTGAATAGTAAAAGTTTTAAAATAACAGGATGATATTGAGGTTTAATTCATTGCAAAATGACATTTGTTTGGTTTTCTACAGGGGACGACATAAGAGAGGTGGTGCAGTTAAAGGAGAAAGAAGGTAACGTGTGAAAAACCTGTCAAAAAAATAAAGTTTCAGGGACAAAGGATGTGAAACTTTTAATAGTACAAGTTCGAAAATTGCAGTTTGATTTCGAAGTTTAATTGGTAAGAAAATGACTTTTTTTGTCTTTTCTACAGTTGTGCCGGAAAAGACAGATGGAGGTGAGAAAGGAGCTTCAATAACCTCTATTATCATTGTTATACATTATAAAATTTCTGCAAAAAAGGAAAAGTTGAGAACATAACTGACATACACATTGGTTTCTCTATAGATCCTAAAGAAAATGTGGAAGCCCTGAGGGCAGAAATAAGCGGTAAATATACCAAAGATTGTCATTACTACCTTTTTGAAAACGACGACGTTTCGACCTTAGGCTAATATCACTATCCAGTCAATACTATATTTTATGATAACTGCAGAAATTCTCGCCCGCTCATTGGCTAATTTTCATTGTCAATATGCGGACAGACACATTAATTTATAATTTATGTGATGCGGCAACGAGCGAGAGCGGACAATTTGACAATTTGTTATGTAAAAAAACAAACTGACGTTAGTTTTTCATGCGTCTGTCCTGTTATTGAAGATGAATTTCTTCATAACATTGTCAAAGTAGTCTGTGATCCATTCGGCGATCCACAGTTACTTTGACAATGTTATGACGAAATTCATCATCAATAACCTGACAGAGACATGAAAAACTGATGTCAATTTGTTAAGTTGATAAAAATGTATACTACGTAAAAACAATAAGTCGATCGCAAAAGGAATAAAAGTAATAGAATGCTCTTTCAAAAAAATAGTTTCGCATGGATGGAGTCAGTCTGTGTGGTTAATTTTATATTCCATTCCTTTATGAAAAGCATCTCATAAACGAGACAATCAAATTTTCTTTAACACTTCGGAGCATGCAAAACTGGCTTATTTTCAGGAGTCTGGCGCTTTCCTGGCCTTATCAAATTCTAGAAATATTGTTATACTATTTCCATTGTAAATATCTATTGCTAATGTAGTATTTAATGTAGTTTTTATTATTTGTATTTTTTTAGAGGCCCTTACTTACTTACAATATTCTTTTTCAGAATTAAAAGAGCAGTTGAAGCTCTCAAACAGTAAGTTTTCAAATTCTGTTTGTCTGTATATAATTCTTGATAGCCAAAGAAACACAAACTCGCCAGTCATGTAAAAAGCTTGCAAAATACAGTAATGCCTTTTGCTCATTGGTTGTAATATTGTCCGACGTTTGATTGACTGTTGTCCTAAATCGGAGTGAGTAATACTTGTTTGTGACGCTAACAAGAAAATTTCCCTAAAATAGGAAAAATAGAAATGTGTTAAACAAAAAACTTATCTCACAATTTTATGTCTTTCTTTCATTTTTAGTGCGCTGTTGGCGTTGCAAAAGAAAAGGCCACAGGGCCAAGGATTGTACAGAAAGAGGGGGAGGGAGAAGGCAGTGGGGTGGCCATGGGAGGGGACGTGGGTGGGGGAGAGGAAGGGGAGGGGGAAGAGGGAGGGGAAGAGGGGGGGGAAGAATGGTAGTCAGTATGGGAGGGGCAACATTTTCCGTCTCGTCTTAAATTTATTCTTATTTAACATAAACGGGGGGGAGAGAGACAGAAAATGCCAATAGGGAGGGGAATGGGGGCTAAGAGGGGGGCTATATTTCTAAGGGTAAGGGCATAAGTTATATAAATTTTGTAAATAGACGTTGAAATTAGTGTATGTAATAATAATAATAAAAAAAAACGTAAAACATATATACCAAAAAAAATCGTTAAGATGTATTGTTAATCTTGCATTCTAAAAAGTTGAATTGCTGTAAATAGTTTTGTAAATAGAATTGTAAAATACACGATATTAACTTAAGTCTTATTTATTGTAAATGTTGTTGTACATAAAATTGTATATATTTTAACCTCTGTAGAAACAACTATGTAAATATATTATTGTAGCTTTAGACTTGGGCTCGGCGCTTCCCACGGGAACATGTAGTGTCTTTACAGTCTAAGTGCCTATTGGACGTTACACATTGTCAAATGTCAAACCGTTTTCTGTAAAAAAAATACACAATGAAGAGCTTAATAAAAGTGTCCACCGTTTTATTTATTGTGTATATTTTGTTTTGTAGCCCCCCTTAGCTGAGCCAAAATCCCCTTTCCAGGTCTTACATTCATAGATTGACATAGATTTATTGATTGATATCATGTATTCGTAGGATATTGTAGTTGTTAGAATAAAGTTGTTCTTTCCAGATAAAAATGTTTCTTTGATGATAAAATGGCGTGTGGTACCTCAAGAGGAATAGGGGTCTGATTATGGCTGAAGGACCTTATAGGGTAGCATAAAAAAATTGTTTCGATCAGAATTCAGCTTCCGATAAACGACTCTAAAGACTTTTAAGTGCCGATATGAAGTGTCACTCTAATCTCTGACGTGATTAAATAATATACACTTAAATATGAAATATCAAATGATACTGGATGAAAAAATCATGATGGCTGAAATAGAGAGAACTATTCAAATATTCAAAACATTGAAAATATTGCGAGTCCAAAGATTTGTTGCAAGTCTTAGCAAAACTGATAGATTTTAGAATCAGATATGAAATAAATGTTAGGATTCTCTCACCCCCACGCATGCAGTTAGCCGTCTTGAAGCACTTGACTCCAGCGACTCCAGAACCCGTACAGCAAAGAACAATTCCTGGTCATTTCACCGGACGCTGGTTTATCTCGTCAAGGATCGAATGCTACTTCAACTAGCCAATCTAAGTGTCCCTATCTAGGTCCCCTAACTAAAATTACAATCTAAAATTTAAGCAATGAAACGAACCTTTCTCATCTCAGAGAATCAAGCAAAGAGGCATGTACTGGCTTACAAGCAGTGTCAATTACCTAAGTTTTATCACAAAAGTACTGCATCAAGCGTGTTCATGCAGCCAGCAAAATACAAACAGCGTAATGATTGAAGTCATAATGTCTGTAAGACACTCGAGAACCTTCTCAAATTAATTGCCCAAAGGTATCGAGAGCATCGTGGACTCGCAACGCAGAATCACCCTTAGACTGAACTATCTGCGTGCCTTACACTTTTCCGTATCTTTTTTCCCACCAGTCATGTTGTCAAGGAAGCATTGGTTACGATATGGTTTCTTGCTTATTTTTAACAGAAGATTTCCTTTATTCTGATTTGATTTCAATCTTGTATGAGAAGAAGTTGATTTAGATATGATCTCCTTTTTCTAAAGATTATTTTTTATCTGTATAGACTTCCTTATGGCTGGAGTGACTGTTTTCTTCATCGGTTGCTATCGACAATCGATATCGATCAAATTGTTAATTAAGCAAATTGTTCATGGATTCTATGAATATTTCGTTAACAGTGCACCTTACCTTGCTCAGAAAATAACAGCTAACACCAACTGATCATTCAAATACCACTTGAAGGGAAATTACATGGATTAAGTGCTCTTGTCACCTGACTGCCAACAAGACTGAAATCACGAAGGAATTAGTAATAACGACTGCGATCTATAACAAAGAATTTGCCAGTGATTAGCCATCTGATTGAAGAATATTCTCATCTGCGTCTACACTTTTAAGGCGGCAAACGACTATCATAAGTCATCACACCAACTATCAAAATTAAAAGATTAATAATAAATAGTAATAATAAAATAATAAATGAACACAAAAATATCCCAGTAATTGAAAATAAACATATAAATAACGATAACTCCAATAATAGTGAAAATAATAGTACAAGACAAGTGGTCAAAATCTTAGGTACCCGCATAGAATGGGGACCGACGCCCAGTCTTGTTGCCTAGAGAACAGAGACCCTTTAACGATGGTCTAAGAGCGCCAAACTTGGCGCCTCAACTTAGCTAAGAGTGGCCAATAGTTTCCCACCAAAGGTTTCGAAAATGGTCAAAATTTTAGGTACCTGCATAGAATGGGGACCGACGCCCAGTGTTGTTGCCTAGAGAACAGAGACCCTTTAACGATAGTCTAAGAGCGCCAAACTCGGCGCCTCAACTTAGCTAAGAGTGGCCAATAGTTTCCCACCAAAGGTTTTGAAAATGGTCAAAATTTTAGGTACCCGCATAGAATGGGGACCGACGCCCAGTCTTGTTGCCTAGAGAACAGAGACCCTTTAACGATAGTCTAAGAGCGCCAAACTTCGCGCCTCAACTTAGCTCAGAGTGGCCAATAGTTTCCCACCAAAAGTTTTGAAAATGGTCAAAATCTTAGGTACCCGCATAGAATGGGGACCGACGCCCAGTGTTGTTGCCTAGAGAACAGAGACCCTTTAACGATAGTCTAAGAGCGCCAAACTTCGCGCCTCAACTTAGCTAAGAGTGGCCAATAGTTTCCCACCAAAAGTTTTGAAAATGGTCAAAATCTTAGGTACCCGCATAGAATGGGGACCGACGCCCAGTCTTGTTGCCTAGAGAACAGAGACCCTTTAACGATAGTCTAAGAGCGCCAAACTTCGCGCCTCAACTTAGCTAAGAGTGGCCAATAGTTTCCCACCAAAAGTTTTGAAAATGGTCAAAATCTTAGGTACCCGCATAGAATGGGGACCGACGCCCAGTCTTGTTGCCTAGAGAACAGTGACCCTTTAACGATGGTCTGAGAGCGCCAAACTTGGCGCCTCAACTTAGCTAAGAGTGGCCAATAGTTTCCCACCAAAGGTTTTGAAAATGGTCAAAATCTTAGGTACCTGCATAGAATGGGGACCGACGCCCAGTGTTGTTGCCTAGAGAACAGAGACCCTTTAACGATAGTCTCAGAGCGCCAAACTTGGCGCCTCAACTTAGCTAAGAGTGGCCAATAGTTTCTCACCAAAGGTTTTGAAAATGGTCAAAATCTTAGGTACCCGCATAGAATGGGGACCGACGCCCAGTCTTGTTGCCTAGAGAACAGAGACCCTTTAACCATAGTCTAAGAGCGCCAAACTCGGCGCCTCAACTTAGCTCAGAGTGGCCAATAGTTTCCCACCAAAGGTTTTGAAAATGGTCAAAATTTTAGGTACCTGCATAGAATGGGGACCGACGCCCAGTGTTGTTGCCTAGAGAACAGAGACCCTTTAACGATAGTCTAAGAGCGCCAAACTCGGCGCCTCAACTTAGCTAAGAGTGGCCAATAGTTTCCCACCAAAAGTTTTGAAAATGGTCAAAATCTTAGGTACCCGCATAGAATGGGGACCGACGCCCAGTCTTGTTGCCTAGAGAACAGAGACCCTTTAACGATGGTCTGAGAGCGCCAAACTTGGCGCCTCAACTTAGCTAAGAGTGGCCAATAGTTTCCCACCAAAGGTTTTGAAAATGGTCAAAATTTTAGGTACCTGCATAGAATGGGGACCGACGCCCAGTGTTGTTGCCTAGAGAACAGAGACCCTTTAACCATAGTCTAAGAGCGCCAAACTCGGCGCCTCAACTTAGCTCAGAGTGGCCAATAGTTTCCCACCAAAGGTTTTGAAAATGGTCAAAATTTTAGGTACCTGCATAGAATGGGAACCGACGCCCAGTGTTGTTGCCTAGAGAACAGTGACCCTTTAACGATCGTCTAAGAGCGCCAAACTCGGCGCCTCAACTTAGCTAAGAGTGGCCAATAGTTTCCCACCAAAAGTTTTGAAAATGGTCAAAATCTTAGGTACCCGCATAGAATGGGGACCGACGCCCAGTGTTGTTGCCTAGAGAACAGAGACCCTTTAACGATGGTCTGAGAGCGCCAAACTTGGCGCCTCAACTTAGCTAAGAGTGGCCAATAGTTTCCCACCAAAGGTTTTGAAAATGGTCAAAATTTTAGGTACCTGCATAGAATGGGGACCGACGCCCAGTCTTGTTGCCTAGAGAACAGAGACCCTTTAACCATAGTCTAAGAGCGCCAAACTCGGCGCCTCAACTTAGCTCAGAGTGGCCAATAGTTTCCCACCAAAGGTTTTGAAAATGGTCAAAATCTTAGGTACCCGCATAGAATGGGGACCGACGCCCAGTCTTGTTGCCTAGAGAACAGAGACCCTTTAACGATAGTCTAAGAGCGCCAAACTCGGCGCCTCAACTTAGCTAAGAGTGGCCAATAGTTTCCCACCAAAAGTTCTGAAAATGGTCAAAATCTTAGGTACCCACATAGAATGGGGACCGACGCCCAGTCTTGTTGCCTAGAGAACAGAGACCCTTTAACCATAGTCTAAGAGCATCAAACTTGGCGCCTCAACTTAGCTAAGAGTGGCCAATAGTTTCCCACCAAAGGTTTTGAAAATGGTCAAAATTTTAGGTACCTGCATAGAATGGGGACCGACGCCCAGTGTTGTTGCCTAGAGAACAGAGACCCTTTAACGATAGTCTAAGAGCGCCAAACTTCGCGCCTCAACTTAGCTAAGAGTGCCCAATAGTTTCCCACCAAAAGTTTTGAAAATGGTCAAAATCTTAGGTACCCGCATAGAATGGGGACCGACGCCCAGTCTTGTTGCCTAGAGAACAGAGACCCTTTAACGATGGTCTGAGAGCGCCAAACTTGGCGCCTCAACTTAGCTAAGAGTGGCCAATAGTTTCCCACCAAAAGTTTTGAAAATGGTCAAAATCTTAGGTACCCGCATAGAATGGGGACCGACGCCCAGTCTTGTTGCCTAGAGAACAGAGACCCTTTAACGATAGTCTCAGAGCGCCAAACTCGGCGCCTCAACTTAGCTAAGAGTGGCCAATAGTTTCCCACCAAAGGTTTTGAAAATGGTCAAAATCTTAGGTACCCGCATAGAATGGGGACCGACGTCCAGTGTTGTTGCCTAGAGAACAGAGACCCTTTAACGATAGTCTAAGACCGCCAAACTTGGTGCCTCAACTTAGCTAAGAGTGGCCAATAGTCTCCCACCAAAAGTTTTGAAAATGGTCAAAATCTTAGGTACCCGCATAGAATGGGGACCGACGCCCAGTGTCGTTGCCTAGAGAACAGAGACCCTTTAACGATGGTCTGAGAGCGCCAAACTTGGCGCCTCAACTAAGCTAAGAGTGGTCAATAGTTTCCCACCAAAGGTTTTGAAAATGGTCAAAATCTTGGGGCCCTGCATAGAAGAAGGACCGACGTCCAGTGTTGTTGCTTAGACAACAGGGTCCCTTTAATGATGGTCTAAGAGCGCCAAACTCGGCGCCTCAACTTAGCTAAGAGTGGCCAATAGTTTCCCACGAAAAGTTTTGAAAATGCTCAAAATCTTAGGTCCCTGCAGCTAACACCAACTGATCATTCAAATACCACTTGAAGGGAAACTACATGGATTTAGTGCTCTTGTCACCTGACTGCCAACAAGACTGAAATCACGAAGGAATTAGAAATAACGACTGCGATCGAAAACAAACAATTTCCCAGTGATTAGCCATCTGATCGAAGAATATTCTCATCTGCGTCTACACTTTTAAGTCGGCAAACGACTATCATAAGTCATCACACCAACTATCAAAATTAAAAAATAAATAATGAATAGTAATAATATGAAATATCAAATGATACTGGCTGAAATAGAGAGAACTATTCAAATATTCAAAACATTGAAAATATTGCGAGTCCAAAGATTTGTTGCAAGTCTTAGCAAAACTGATAGATTTTAGAATCAGATATGAAATAAATGTTAGGATTCTCTCACCCCACGCATGATGTTAGCCGTCTCCAAGCACTTGACTCCAGCGACTCCAGAACCCGTACAGCAAAGAACAATTCCTGGTCATTTCACCGGACGCTGGTTTATCTCGTCAAGGATCGAATGCTACTTCAACTCGCCAATCTAAGTGTCACGTGGTTTTCTGCGAAAAAAAAACAAAACAAAACAAAAAAAGAAAGAAAGAACCAACCAAAACATACTAAGGAAATGAAAACAACACTCACTCAACCCCTCCCTGCCCCCTCCCCCCCCCTGCCAAAACCTAGAGTCAGACTGGAGAAGACATGTATGTAAGTTGTCCGGTTCGTGCGTGCTGGAATACACCCCAGCTGCCCGTAACCAGTAGTCAACTTATTCCCATGAGATGAACACAACACTCAGTAAGTATGTTACCTACACAGATACTACATAATTTAGTTGGTAAAGCAGCTTGATACGGGTTAACTGGCAAGGCATTAAGTGCCGATATGAAGTGTCACTCTTTAATCTCTGAGGTGATTAAATAATATACACTTAAATATGAAATATCAAATGATACTGGCTGAAATAGAGAGAACTATTCAAATATTCAAAACATTGAAAATATTGCGAGTCCAAAGATTTGTTGCAAGTCTTAGCAAAACTGATAGATTTTAGAATCAGATATGAAATAAATGTTAGGATTCTCTCACCCCACGCATGATGTTAGCCGTCTCCAAGCACTTGACTCCAGCGACTCCAGAACCCGTACAGCAAAGAACAATTCCTGGTCATTTCACCGGACGCTGGTTTATCTCGTCAAGGATCGAATGCTACTTCAACTAGCCAATCTAAGTGTCACGTGGTTTTCTGCGAAAAAAAAACAAAACAAAACAAAAAAGAAAGAAAGAACCAACCAAAACATACTAAGGAAATGAAAACAACACTCACTCAACCCCTCCCTGCCCCCTCCCCCCCCCCCCTCTGCCAAAACCTAGAGTCAGACTGGAGAAGACATGTATGTAAGTTGTCCGGTTCGTGCGTGCTGGAATACACCCCAGCTGCCCGTAACCAGTAGTCAACTTATTCCCATGAGATGAACACAACACTCAGTAAGTATGTTACCTACACAGATACTACATAATTTAGTTGGTAAAGCAGCTTGATACGGGTTAACTGGCAAGGCATTAAGTGCCGATATGAAGTGTCACTCTTTAATCTCTGAGGTGATTAAATAATATACACTTAAATATGAAATATCAAATGATACTGGCTGAAATAGAGAGAACTATTCAAATATTCAAAACATTGAAAATATTGCGAGTCCAAAGATTTGTTGCAAGTCTTAGCAAAACTGATAGATTTTAGAATCAGATATGAAATAAATGTTAGGATTCTCTCACCCCACGCATGATGTTAGCCGTCTCCAAGCACTTGACTCCAGCGACTCCAGAACCCGTACAGCAAAGAACAATTCCTGGTCATTTCACCGGACGCTGGTTTATCTCGTCAAGGATCGAATGCTACTTCAACTAGCCAATCTAAGTGTCACGTGGTTTTCTGCGAAAAAAAAACAAAACAAAACAAAAAAAGAAAGAAAGAACCAACCAAAACATACTAAGGAAATGAAAACAACACTCACTCAACCCCTCCCTGCCCCCTCCCCCCCCCCCTGCCAAAACCTAGAGTCAGACTGGAGAAGACATGTATGTAAGTTGTCCGGTTCGTGCGTGCTGGAATACACCCCAGCTGCCCGTAACCAGTAGTCAACTTATTCCCATGAGATGAACACAACACTCAGTAAGTATGTTACCTACACAGATACTACATAATTTAGTTGGTAAAGCAGCTTGATACGGGTTAACTGGCAAGGCATTAAGTGCCGATATGAAGTGTCACTCTTTAATCTCTGAGGTGATTAAATAATATACACTTAAATATGAAATATCAAATGATACTGGCTGAAATAGAGAGAACTATTCAAATATTCAAAACATTGAAAATATTGCGAGTCCAAAGATTTGTTGCAAGTCTTAGCAAAACTGATAGATTTTAGAATCAGATATGAAATAAATGTTAGGATTCTCTCACCCCACGCATGATGTTAGCCGTCTCCAAGCACTTGACTCCAGCGACTCCAGAACCCGTACAGCAAAGAACAATTCCTGGTCATTTCACCGGACGCTGGTTTATCTCGTCAAGGATCGAATGCTACTTCAACTAGCCAATCTAAGTGTCACGTGGTTTTCTGCGAAAAAAAAACAAAACAAAACAAAAAAGAAAGAAAGAACCAACCAAAACATACTAAGGAAATGAAAACAACACTCACTCAACCCCTCCCTGCCCCCTCCCCCCCCCCCTCTGCCAAAACCTAGAGTCAGACTGGAGAAGACATGTATGTAAGTTGTCCGGTTCGTGCGTGCTGGAATACACCCCAGCTGCCCGTAACCAGTAGTCAACTTATTCCCATGAGATGAACACAACACTCAGTAAGTATGTTACCTACACAGATACTACATAATTTAGTTGGTAAAGCAGCTTGATACGGGTTAACTGGCAAGGCATTAAGTGCCGATATGAAGTGTCACTCTTTAATCTCTGAGGTGATTAAATAATATACACTTAAATATGAAATATCAAATGATACTGGCTGAAATAGAGAGAACTATTCAAATATTCAAAACATTGAAAATATTGCGAGTCCAAAGATTTGTTGCAAGTCTTAGCAAAACTGATAGATTTTAGAATCAGATATGAAATAAATGTTAGGATTCTCTCACCCCACGCATGATGTTAGCCGTCTCCAAGCACTTGACTCCAGCGACTCCAGAACCCGTACAGCAAAGAACAATTCCTGGTCATTTCACCGGACGCTGGTTTATCTCGTCAAGGATCGAATGCTACTTCAACTAGCCAATCTAAGTGTCACGTGGTTTTCTGCGAAAAAAAAACAAAACAAAACAAAAAAGAAAGAAAGAACCAACCAAAACATACTAAGGAAATGAAAACAACACTCACTCAACCCCTCCCTGCCCCCTCCCCCCCCCCTCTGCCAAAACCTAGAGTCAGACTGGAGAAGACATGTATGTAAGTTGTCCGGTTCGTGCGTGCTGGAATACACCCCAGCTGCCCGTAACCAGTAGTCAACTTATTCCCATGAGATGAACACAACACTCAGTAAGTATGTTACCTACACAGATACTACATAATTTAGTTGGTAAAGCAGCTTGATACGGGTTAACTGGCAAGGCATTAAGTGCCGATATGAAGTGTCACTCTTTAATCTCTGAGGTGATTAAATAATATACACTTAAATATGAAATATCAAATGATACTGGCTGAAATAGAGAGAACTATTCAAATATTCAAAACATTGAAAATATTGCGAGTCCAAAGATTTGTTGCAAGTCTTAGCAAAACTGATAGATTTTAGAATCAGATATGAAATAAATGTTAGGATTCTCTCACCCCACGCATGATGTTAGCCGTCTCCAAGCACTTGACTCCAGCGACTCCAGAACCCGTACAGCAAAGAACAATTCCTGGTCATTTCACCGGACGCTGGTTTATCTCGTCAAGGATCGAATGCTACTTCAACTAGCCAATCTAAGTGTCACGTGGTTTTCTGCGAAAAAAAAACAAAACAAAACAAAAAAAGAAAGAAAGAACCAACCAAAACATACTAAGGAAATGAAAACAACACTCACTCAACCCCTCCCTGCCCCCTCCCCCCCCCCCTGCCAAAACCTAGAGTCAGACTGGAGAAGACATGTATGTAAGTTGTCCGGTTCGTGCGTGCTGGAATACACCCCAGCTGCCCGTAACCAGTAGTCAACTTATTCCCATGAGATGAACACAACACTCAGTAAGTATGTTACCTACACAGATACTACATAATTTAGTTGGTAAAGCAGCTTGATACGGGTTAACTGGCAAGGCATTAAGTGCCGATATGAAGTGTCACTCTTTAATCTCTGAGGTGATTAAATAATATACACTTAAATATGAAATATCAAATGATACTGGCTGAAATAGAGAGAACTATTCAAATATTCAAAACATTGAAAATATTGCGAGTCCAAAGATTTGTTGCAAGTCTTAGCAAAACTGATAGATTTTAGAATCAGATATGAAATAAATGTTAGGATTCTCTCACCCCACGCATGATGTTAGCCGTCTCCAAGCACTTGACTCCAGCGACTCCAGAACCCGTACAGCAAAGAACAATTCCTGGTCATTTCACCGGACGCTGGTTTATCTCGTCAAGGATCGAATGCTACTTCAACTAGCCAATCTAAGTGTCACGTGGTTTTCTGCGAAAAAAAAACAAAACAAAACAAAAAAGAAAGAAAGAACCAACCAAAACATACTAAGGAAATGAAAACAACACTCACTCAACCCCTCCCTGCCCCCTCCCCCCCCCCTCTGCCAAAACCTAGAGTCAGACTGGAGAAGACATGTATGTAAGTTGTCCGGTTCGTGCGTGCTGGAATACACCCCAGCTGCCCGTAACCAGTAGTCAACTTATTCCCATGAGATGAACACAACACTCAGTAAGTATGTTACCTACACAGATACTACATAATTTAGTTGGTAAAGCAGCTTGATACGGGTTAACTGGCAAGGCATTAAGTGCCGATATGAAGTGTCACTCTTTAATCTCTGAGGTGATTAAATAATATACACTTAAATATGAAATATCAAATGATACTGGCTGAAATAGAGAGAACTATTCAAATATTCAAAACATTGAAAATATTGCGAGTCCAAAGATTTGTTGCAAGTTTTAGCAAAACTGATAGATTTTAGAATCAGATATGAAATAAATGTTAGGATTCTCTCACCCCACGCATGATGTTAGCCGTCTCCAAGCACTTGACTCCAGCGACTCCAGAACCCGTACAGCAAAGAACAATTCCTGGTCATTTCACCGGACGCTGGTTTATCTCGTCAAGGATCGAATGCTACTTCAACTAGCCAATCTAAGTGTCACGTGGTTTTCTGCGAAAAAAAAACAAAACAAAACAAAAAAAGAAAGAAAGAACCAACCAAAACATACTAAGGAAATGAAAACAACACTCACTCAACCCCTCCCTGCCCCCTCCCCCCCCCCTGCCAAAACCTAGAGTCAGACTGGAGAAGACATGTATGTAAGTTGTCCGGTTCGTGCGTGCTGGAATACACCCCAGCTGCCCGTAACCAGTAGTCAACTTATTCCCATGAGATGAACACAACACTCAGTAAGTATGTTACCTACACAGATACTACATAATTTAGTTGGTAAAGCAGCTTGATACGGGTTAACTGGCAAGGCATTAAGTGCCGATATGAAGTGTCACTCTTTAATCTCTGAGGTGATTAAATAATATACACTTAAATATGAAATATCAAATGATACTGGCTGAAATAGAGAGAACTATTCAAATATTCAAAACATTGAAAATATTGCGAGTCCAAAGATTTGTTGCAAGTCTTAGCAAAACTGATAGATTTTAGAATCAGATATGAAATAAATGTTAGGATTCTCTCACCCCACGCATGATGTTAGCCGTCTCCAAGCACTTGACTCCAGCGACTCCAGAACCCGTACAGCAAAGAACAATTCCTGGTCATTTCTGGCGTTTGATTCCATATTGATTTCCTGGGATTATTGTCATGTCAGAGGAAGGAGTGGAAACTAGGTTCCAGGCGTGGCGGAGTGTTCTCTTTGTATTGTGAGCCATTTTGAGAGCGAAGTGGTAAATTTGAAATTCTAAACAAACTTGTTTCTCGTGAGGATGGTAAGTAATGTCGTGTTGTGTTTTTAGTTTGCTTAATTACATGAAAAGTGCTGGAGCTTGTGCATGCTTCTTGTTTCGGCGGAGAGATAGCCAACGCGAATTTTTCGATAGACCGTATGGAAGCAAATGTCATCATGATATCATCGTAATATTCAATCAAGTAAAAATCTCCTCTTTGCCCATCGATCTAGTGTAAAGTCATGACAATATTATTAGAATGAATAATCCAGAATGTCTTCTTTTGCCTGGGATAAAGTGATAAATCATGCTACAATACAATGCTGTCCCTTACTGACAACAAATAAAAGCTGACCACAAGCAAACAGCAGCGAAACAAACCGATTTTGATATTATTATATTCAGTGTCTGTTTTGTTATTTTCGGGACGATTTCATAGCGAATAATTTGATGTAATAGTCCCACGTGGTAATGATATTTCGATATGTGAGAGGCACATTGTGATTCAAATAATTTCTCGACATTATCATTTTACTATCACCAAAATATCAATTAAATATCAAAATGTCAGTTACCAAACTAATGATATTCTATCAGGATCTATGGATCCAGAGCATTTCCTGTATCAGCTCCAGAACTTTGGGAACAAGCTACCCAGTGATATACGTTCATGCCATAATTCAAGTCTATTTAAACCTATACACCAGACGTATCTTTATAAAAAATGTTATTTTAGCTTGTAGAAAGAGTTTTTAAAGGGCTATTTTTATGTCTTTTGTTATTATTATTATTGTTATTATTACTATTATTATTATTATAATTATTATTATTATTATTATTAATAATGGTAATAGGACTGGATGGAGTCCAATTTGGTCTGTAATCACACAAGTGATTAACAAAATCGGACGACTGCGAAGAGGGTGTCCGATTTGTTATTCACGAGTGTGATCACAGACTGAATTGGACGACACGATGTCCCGTTACCAATTAATCATAACAATTACAATTTCGCACAAAAGCAAAAATTCATTTGAAAAAAGAGCATTTAATAGTCATTTTAAATATCATAATTAAAAATATGGAGAATAGCTTGCAAAGTGGCTGTTAAGTTTCTTTCAAAACAGTCACCAGAGACTAAACCTCCACAATTTTACAAAGTCAGTCTCTTGAATTGGTTACCATAGTAATTACAATCAATGTTGTGGTTGGTGGATTTAGTGGAGAGGACTTAACATGATTGGCTCATGTAACTCTCCGATTACAGGTGTCCGATTACAGCCAACTGCCCGATTACACTGTCCGATTACAGCTTTGCAGATTAATTAGAGCAAAATACAGCAGTTTATGCACCAATCACATTTGAGGAAATTGTAATTGTTATGATTATTATTTCTTTTTGCTGGTCAATTACGTCCAAATTCTTGGTGGTTTGAAATTTTCCATTTCAGGAATTTTTGAGATAGGAACATTTTGTAGGGTTGTTCCTAATGTTCTGTTGTAACAGAACGTGTTCTTGGATATCATTTGATGCTTTCTGGAAATTTCTATGGCTTGAAAATTTGGCAAGGGATTTTTGGGGGGTCAAAATTTTGGTTCATGGGATTTTGGGGGTTTTGTTTGAGGCCCTAGGGATTTTGGGTGGTTCATCATTTGATTGTCCCTGTCAATTGAAATCCAGAGTACCCCCAGCTCGGGGAGTATGAGGCTTCATTGAATGAAATTTAATTCCATTTCATTTCCTTCCACTTGCAGTAGCTGTATTTGGCAGAGAGGACCCATGCCTTCTACTGGGACTCAAATGCACCAATGAATGAATGTGTGCCTAGACCCAAATCCGGAGAATAAAAAAAGTTTTTTGATTAGTTTTCCTGTTCTTCACATTGGTTTGTCTTTTGTTGATTTCTTTCCCCTTATCTCTAATACATATTGACTATTAGTTACATTATCATTAAAGTATATAAGTACATGAATAAAGACAGATTGTTATCATCATCATCCTTGCTTAGATTCAAAATAACCAATAAAGAAGTCTAGCCACCCAATGTGTTCATCTGTCTTTCTTCATTCACTTATATTACAATAATAATAATAATAACTTTTTATGGTCTGCCAGGAGAGAGGCACTTTTTCAGGAAGGAACCAAGCCACTAATATTTGTTAGCCTTCATTAGACACTCGTGAATCTATCTATCTATTGCGTAGATGTTTGGCTTTGGAAAACACAACAGCCTATTTTCCATTTAGATAAATAACAACAAAAGGCAACTGAAACAATCAATTCAAATTTCCTGTCAATAATCTTTAATGTGTAAACAACATTATTCAACTGCTAGTGTCTGTGCAGAACACAAAAAGCACTCTTCATTCAGAATTAACCTTCCGAAAACAACAACTAGAAAGCTAATTATTGAAATTATCATTTCTCGTAATATTAAGTTGAAGATTATTGTCTTGCTCAGTAACTCCTGTTACCATAGTTATAGGGCACAGGTATTAAGTTTCCTATCTCCTGCCTTTCTCCTAATAATTGCAACTCTGGTGATATTAATTTCATGTCATTTGTTTGACAGTACCAATATTATGTCTAATAAAGCCAGAAATCCATTAAGTCTCCCATTAAGTTTTGAGCCCTGCATGAGCTCTCTCATGTTTCTTGGCTGGACAATAATTTTTATAGAGTAAAATTGTTTATCAATCAGCAAGTATCTGAGTATTTATTGGCCTTTTTTGTTGAGAATTAAGTCATTTGATTGCAGCACTGCTCTGTGCGTCGGAAAGTTTTGAAACTGTGAATACAAAAAGCAAGTTTTAAAAAGAGTAAATGACAGCAAAGACCTTATGGGCTCAACCACTGTTTACTTAATATCTTTCACAGGCTTCCTAATCACTGAAAAGAGTGCACGAGTGGATGAACAATCGATCTTGAAACAAAAATTTGTGAGCCGAGGAGGTCTCATTTGCCCAGTTCAAAACTGGAAATTTCATGTGTGCCCTATATAGAGGGCTGGTCTGGCAGTTTTAATGGGTAATGTGGCATCTCTCGTAGCGTATAATACGATTGGGTTGCTACCCTAGCCAAAAACAAAAGACCAAACAATTGAAGCAATGACTTAGACTTCAAAACAATAGAAGCTGCTTACAATACCAAAGAAAAGCAAGTTATGAGAGCTGCTACACTACCAGTATTAATACTTGCCATTTGCATCAAAGGGAGGAATGGACATCAGCCTCACTTCCATTGACGGGCCAAGCATCTACAGAATTGGTAGATATGCATAGAATTTTGAATTTCACTTCATGCAAAAATTGCCCTTGTTCCAATTAAGAATAATAATATCATTGTCATTTGCATTTGTACATGTGGAGTCAATTTAACTGGCTCAATAAAGCAATTACTGGCTCAAATGATTGAGGTGATGTCATTCCAAGTCACTAAAGCTACATATTAAATCAACCTCTCATTCACTTGCATTTAGCAAACTGGGACAACGAATTCATGGAACGACTGAGAAATTATCGGTACCCTGTCTTGGTAATGACGATAACATTTATCTTCAACTAAATTATTCTTATTCTGTTAGGCCCTCTTGTTTGAAAACATGCAACTTTCAGTCAAGCTCTCATGCAGGTCACAAGATTTTGAGGAAAAAAATTGGGATGTGAACTTTTGCGAATTGATTCTGGTCTTTGGGAAGTGAAACTGCTTTTGGGAAATCAGATGATTTTTCACTGCTCGGAGCTTGACTGTAAGACTGCACGGAGAGAGTTAGTCTTTGACTGCCTTGTGGATGGTACGAGTGGAAGTCATGAGTTTGTAGACGCCGGCTCGCTTTTTGGTGGCTTGCAATTGTACAGGAACAAGGCTGTCGATGCCTTCTTTCCACTCTTCACCTGAGAGTTCAAGCTTATACAAGTTGGTGCCTATGTGTTTGTAATACAACAGCGTTGCCTCTCTTTCTCTTATGGACTGGACCTGGCCAATAAAAACCTTCGGATTCTGATAGGTGCTCTCCTCTGTGACAACGGCCACAAAATCGCCCCTGTTTACATCCGCACAACCCTCTTCTGGTTCCTCAGCAGTTGCATCTTCCTCTTCGTCGAGACGGCCCTCTGCGTAATCTCTGGCCAAGTCAACCGCCAGCCGTTTCTTCTGATTTGCTGTGCGCCGATCATACGTAGTTTGTGCTTGTTTACGTGAATGCCTGAGCGCAGATGCCAAGGAAACCTTGAGAGAGTCGGTACAGTCCCTGTTAAAATCATAGAACAATGTCTGAGTTATGATTGACCAAAGACTTAAAAATGCCAGCCAGTGAGCGAAAAGAAAAAATGTATATTTCATAATAGGCCACTTTCAAAAATACCACAATACTTCTTGTTAAAAATATATATTTTATAATAGGCCACTTTCAAAAATACCATAATACTATTTGTTTTCCCTCTAAAATTTTGCATAAGAACTGTTTCCAGTTTCACCTGGGACTGAGAATGGTCCCAAGAGAAAATAGAAATAATAAATTATTTGAATCCTTTGATTTTAAGCTAAGAATGTTTCATGCGAGTCAAAGAAAGATTGACCTCTTGACTCAACTTCACTATTTTTAAGATTAAATGTGCACTCTGAATTACTAAGAATAACTATGCGTCCACTCACGATTTGTCGTATGCCCATGTGATGAACGAAGATCGAAGGATGTTTATAGAGGCCAGCTTTCCCGTAAGGCCATATAGCACACTCTTCAAGTGAGCGGAGAAGGAGGCAGCAGTGAAGTGACCACCATTCTTGTTCTGGAGACAAAAAGGGGCAGTGCATTTGCATTGGTTTTGTCTTGTTTTGTTTTTTCCATTTTTATGACCTCTTCTTATAGAGATCCTTGCCAATACCACTTGTGTGTATATAATGTGTATATATATAGGTTATTAGAGTGGAGAAAGGAGTGAATACTCAAAAAAACAAGCAGAGTGAATCTGTTGAACAAGACACCCCAGAAAGGTTTTCTTTTTCCCCTGAAATCACCCCACAAGTGTCCAGGATAACAAAAAATAACCCCAACGGGGTTGATTTTGCATCACACAAGGGTTAATATTGCAAATCGTGCCACCCCAGAGAGATGTGGCTTTCGGTCTAAAACACCCCACTAGGGTTCGTAATAATAACCGTGAACCTTGACAGGAATGTAGTTTTCAAAACAAAATACCTCACCAAGCCTACAAATAATTTTTGTTTATAGGCAGGTCATTTGTCACGACAAAGACAAGTTTTGACCTGACAAAAAGCCAGTCTGGTCGGACAAAAAAAATTGTTTGTCATTATAAATTAAAAAGAGACATTTGAGACATTTTGGTATTTCAGTGTAGACTCTTCGCCAAAACATTGGTTGCAAATTCAAATAGCTTAAAAGTCAACTGAGTGTAAAATTGCTACTAGCACCAGCAAGGGGACCTTTACATTATGTCTGGTATTAATTTACCTGTTGAAAATTGACAAATTTACAAACGCTTATACCCCTAGTCACACAAGCGTTTCCAATGTAACAAGTTTCCCACAACGTCTAGGGACTGAACAGGAAAAGGGATGAAACAACCTCCCGCACGGACACCTTGTCAGTATAAAACCTCACAATAACATTCAGAGACTTGAAAATTGGCCGAAACGAATTCTTCGACTTTTTCTGAAAGCAAGTTTCCTCTGAAAGCTTTCGGGGTCAATTGAATAAAAAATTGGCGTAATTATTTAAAATGTGGAATTGGAGGCGGTCGTGACTATAAAGCGTGACCAATTTGTACATTCACGCTTTTCACAAAAACATGTCTGTGGTACGGAAACTATATTTCAACCACACTGCCAGACGTAAAAAAAACTATAAAAGGTTAAAAATTTAACTGACTTTTGATCATACGGACTAGAAAAACATTTGGTTACATTTTAGAGGTTTTAAAGTTTTTGAAAGCGATTGCATTCAGATAAACGAAACATGAGTATTTGGGCTGTGTATTCAATTTCCATAATATCTTTAATCAGGTCAATGTATTACAACTGAAAATTAATTCCACAACACTTGGTGGCAACAAACAACGAGTAATTACATAAGACCTCAGTTCTAAGTAGTTTTTCAGACGAACATAATTCAGACTAAATGGGGCTTCACGATCTTTCACAACGCCACCGCAAAATGCGTAAATTAACACGCAGGAATAGTGGTACTGTTGTGATATGTTTACAATTCGACATAACATTTGAGATGGCGCACTGCGCGTGATAAAATTCTCAGAATTAGAATAAAACAAAACCGATAACAATGCTTTTTTCCGTAGCATTGTGTGGCAGTATAACAAAATAAGTTGTCCCATATTCAGCCACAAATTTCCAGTTAAAATATTTTTCATTTTAGCGGAAATGCCCGGTCAGAGTGTCCAACCAGGCTAAGCTTTTACCTGTCAAAACCTCAAATTTACCAGACAATTGTCCAATGACCGACTGTTATTTGCAGGCTTGCCTCACTGAAATGTTGTTTGACTTGAAATCACCCCAAAAAGGTGTGAAATTAGGTGCAGAAAACCCACCCTGGATATGAAAATTTCCTAACAAGGGGTAAGATTTGAAATTTACACACCCTGCAAGGATGAATCTGCCAAAAAAAACACCCCACCGTAGAAATTGTCACTGAATTTTACATACTGAAAGAGCTTTTGGGGGTGAAAGCTGACTGTGACCAACCCTTGAAGGATGAAATTTCTAAGAAAAACCACTCTTGGTATCGAAATGGGGGTGAAACGAGAAGATTAAACAGCTTTATGCCTCAACGTTAGGGTTAGGGTTAGGGAGGATCCTTGGCTGGGATCAATTTCCTCACCCCAAAAGTCCAGAGGTTGAAATCTAACTTACACAAGATGTGAGGATATCATTTGGTAACTTGGTCAAAACAGGTTAAACCTTACCAGCAGTAGGTAGCTTTGGCTTGACTCTGTAACCAAATGCGGCCGATAATCCTTTATGTACGATGACAAAAGTCGACAGAGCTCGTCTTCAGGCTGAAAAAGATCAGTGGCATTGACCTCAATGTCTGGTCAATCATCAAACTAAATGATAAGTCAATACTTTTGGGTGCAGAACAGCCTTTGTACAAATTTCTAACAATTAAAGATTGGAATAAATGGCCAAACTAACCAGCTTGAAAATGGCATCAACATCAACAGATATAAACAAATGTTTATGGATGGAGTTTTACATCCATGTCAATCAGTAGAAATTTTAGGTAAATCATCTCAGATCACCATTAGTGGTGCAGGATCACAAAACTGGCTACCCTTTTATGATGAGATCAATGTATTGTAAATAAATTATGCTCATGCCACAAATGCTTAAATGGGCAATGCCCAGAGTACTTTGGAGATAAATTAGTGCGTATCAGCAACATGTCGACCAGAATCTCACACTATGGTGATATAACTATACGCTGCTCTAGAAATAAACGTGACACAGAAGGTGGAAAAACTCTTCTTGTTACAGCTGCAAAACTTTGGAACTCTCTACCTATTACTATAAGATCTGGCACCAGTATTTATGCCTGCAAACAGAATTCTTGTAAGGAAGGTTATGCTGGCTTGGATAGCTTTCCCATTTCATAAATGTTTTATCCTTTTAATATTACATTTACTGTCTTTGCCCTTTTCAATATTATTTTGTAAATTAGCTCTATCTATTTAAGGGGAGGGCCAGAAGTTTACCAGTCGTCAACTGTAATGTGTCACCCTCGGTAAACAAACTTATTTATTTATTTACTTAATTTACTGGAACCAGAGAGGAAATTGTCTAACCTGTAGAGACAGCTCATCTCGTCCAGAAAACTTTCTGGTCTTGTAATTGTTAAAGTGGAGGATAATAGCCCCACTATCCTTGACAAGCAGGTAATTCTTCCCAGCTGAGGTCTTTGGGTCGAAGTTCCTGGCCTCTTCCCCTGACAGCACTTCCAGGGTCCTGATTTCCAGCCCCCGTGACGGGGGAATGAACACATACAGGGATAGCATAATGAGATCGCAAAATTCCTTGGCTTTGAACTTCATTGGACCAGTCAATTCAAACTTTTCTCGCTGGGTGCTAACAGCAGAAACCACTTCCTCCCTTTTTTTAAAGACAAAACCAAAAACAAAAAAAGGAAAGAGGTTCACACAGGTTTGGCTGTCCAGGACAAAGGGAAAGGGAACAATTCAGGATAAAAGTACTGCAGCCAAGAGAGATCTATCTTGCTAACCGCAAACAAACAATGGTTAGTCAGTTTACTTTCAAGTGCCAATTCCTCCTGAAGCTCTAAGCTAGCCTCAAACTAGTATCCGTAATCATGTGATTGCTAACTAACACAATTGATTCTTAACAATCTGTAGTCTACATCTAGTTATGCGAGAGCTTCACTCTTTTTTAGCCAATCAGAACCAAGTCATTTTTCCAGGTATAATATTGCTGGTACTAATCGCAGTCTCTCCTGTCACAGAGTGAACAAAAAACAGTTTCCATGCCAAGACTTACCAAGGGATCCAGCGATTTTGGGCAGAAAGATCTTCCATTGTGGACGGCCTTTCCAAGTCACCTTCTTTCTGGAGAATTCGAGCTTGAACTCTCAGCTGACGGATAATGGGGACCCCTTTGAAATCAGGAGCATGCTCTCTGTGCACAAATTTGATTGGGTAGAGAAGTGAGCTGATGTGATTTGAAACCGTCGCAGAGCTGCAATTTCGTTCTTCCTGTGAGGAAACAGAACAGGTTAATTGAGGCTCGGAACAGCCAAAAATCAATAAGTAAATAAATAGATGTAAACGAAAGAAAAGGAAAAGAAAAGAATCAACATGTAGCAGAAATTCATCAGAGGCAAGAGTCTCTGGGTTAAAGTTTTCAAGCTCGAAAGGAAAAATTTCACCCACCAAGCAGTAAATCAGTGATATTAAAATTTTCCAATTTGTTGGGAATTTCTTTCTTTCAGAAAAAGTATGGAATAATACTACTACTAATAATAACAACTATTATTGACTTCTTAACGTATAGAGTCAACTTATTAGCAGCTAGCTATTTATAATTTCTCTTTAATTCGATAAAGACAACGTCCAAAACAGATTTAAGGTTATTGTTAGCATAAAACAAGTTTCAACGGCAGATCGGTAAAAAGATATCGCATTGCTGATAACACATTGTGAGTAATCAACACAACTTAGTACACGTCGTAAGGTTAAAAGTCCACTAATTTATGGCGAGAAGTTACTTTAAAACAATACCTCAGATGCAAAAGATATAGGTCCCAATCATAGCGTAATTTATCTGTGATGTTAACGTGCATAGCGAAAATCCTCCAATATTCGTCATTTTCAGCAGTTTCTTTACACACAGGTATTACGGGCTCACATTTTTTTACGAAACTAACTGATGTGGTTTTCAGTCCCCGGCCGTGAGTTCCCTTGGGCGTTTCTACTAAGGTGTCAAAACTTAATACGAAAGCCTGTAAAGAATTTCTCTCACCTTCAAAAATTCAACGTAAGCTTCGATCAAGGGAACTCTCAAAAAGCAATGTGGTAGAAGCTCTTCATCACGGCCTAAAGTAGTTCTAACGTAACCCAGAAAGCCTGCGAAGAAGATAAAAAAGGAGAGGTTATATGTTAAATCGCGTCACCCAAATATCGGTTATCATCACTTAGGCGCAAACGTGGAAATTAAGGCCAAAATTAAAAAAAGAAACAAAGATACTTACAAAGCATTCTCTCTTGAGCCTTCTCGTAAGTAGAAAGGGTCACCGGTGCTTTCTCTCTTTCAAAGTTGACTTTCTGGGTAAAGAATCTCTTTACGGAAGCCAAAAACTTTCTGACTGCCTCGGGTAGCTCACCGAATTTAACCGAATACGGGGTTTTGCGCTTGTTCCCTCTCTGCGCTGAATGCAGGGTAGATTCCGCATGAAATTCACCCGCAACGACGTCGTCTTCATTGTCGGCCTCTCTCTGCGCTGAATTCAGGGTAGGTAACGCGTGAATTTTACCCTCAGCGACGCCGTCTTCATTTTCGAAGAGTGGTTCTACCAACTTTTCCTGCTCGAGCGGGACGGGTGATAGCGGGCAATCATCCTCGATTTCAATTACATGTACTGCCGAGTTATCTGGAGCACTAGAGGAGCAAGGCATTTGTTCTTCCATTGCGAAAAAGGTGGTTACGACGAAGAAAATACCCGAGCGTGTGGTCTGTTGGCGTACTCAATGATGATGTGGAAAAAATGATTGAATGGTGCAAGAACGATGCTTTACGAACTACGAGAATTTTCACAGGTATAAAATAGGCTCTTTGTACGATCCGGTCACATGGTACAGAATTAATTCCGCTGGGACGCAAGTTACACAGTGGGATTTTCAAAACAAAGGAAAGTCGTCCTAGACTGGTGCGAGTTCCTTTGTTTTGGAAATCCCACTGTGTAACTTGCGTAATTAACTCCGTACCATGTGACCGGATCGTGCAAAGAGCCTCACTTCCTGTGATCTTTTTATTCATTATTGCATAACTTCATAACTTCACAGCTTGATGTAAGTTACTCTGCTCGATCTTGTAGGAAGGTTATTTTTGCATGATTTTCTCGGATGTACTAGTTTATCAACTATTTAAATTGGAATTGAAATAAAGTTTGCACTCATGCGTGTACGCATTGTTTCCCAAATATAGAAATGAGACAAACAGCGGTGACAAACATCAGATATAAACACATCACTTGTTATCTTTTACTTGACGTTTCGTATGCTTCTGCATACATCTTCAGAAGCGGCGGTTAATGCAAAATTGCGGTTAAATATACAGGAACACTAACTTATTACCGCACCTTTCAATTACATGCGGACTCTTACATTCAAAGCTCAACCGAAAAATGCGTTTTTCGCTACCGCCAATCAAATGTTCGGCGGCGCCTCCCAGCTTCCGACCACTGCCGAGCACTGTTTCGTTGTCTGAACTGTGCTCAGCGATTTGATTACCGCGAGCTCGGCAGTAATCGGAAACTGGGAGGCGCCGTCGAACATTTCATTGACGGTAGCGAAAAACGCATTTGTCGATTGCGCTTTGAATTTAAGTGTCCGCATGTTACTGAAAGCTCCAGTAACTATTAACTATGAAGTTACAATAGAGGTGACAAAACACTAATAAAAAACGGTTGTTTTAAAGCGAGCTAGGGACGCACAAGCAGACATATTTCTGCCCAGGAACATAACCTCTTTTACTGTGATTAACACTTGAGAGGGCATTGAGAAAATAAAGACTGGGACAAAAACAGTCTGAACAATCATGCGAGCGTTTACAAGTTGAATGGCTGTTATTGAAAGACACGAAAGTCAAATTCGAGGTTCGATAAAAGTTAAATTCGTAGAAGACACGAAAGTTAGATTCGAGAAAGGTTATGCAATTAACTGTACAATTGCTAAACTGACAGTTTATATCGGCGGGCTAAAATAGCCCGTCAAATTCTCCATTTTATCCCGGAAAACGCGCCACAGTGCCAGACACAATGATAGTGTTGAGATATAAAGCAAAAAAAAAAAATAAAATGCGCGCGGAAACGCGCTTTTGATGATATGGCATCAGTGCTGGCTGAAAAGGAACCCCAATTTAGTTTTCCAGCTTCAAGCTTGTGCGGTAGTATTAAACAAAACTTGAAAGGATTCGACAACAAGTTTATTTATACTCAGCTCACAAATAGAATTAAATGAACAGAAATAAGTTAATATAAAAAGAGTACATGGCCGCTTGAAATAACCTTAATGGATTCAAAAAAAAATAAATGACACGAATAACGTTGCTTAACTATAGGCTTAACTATAGTCGCTTAACTATAGGCTGAAGGGGTATCTTAACTCCCACGACACGGGATTTTGGTCAGGATTTGACTGAAAAAGTGGGTTATCGAAAGTGTGCTATTTGGTCTTCTTAAACTACCTAATAACAAACTTAAAAAAGACAATCTCATTTCTTTTGTGATTTTTAATACAGTACTAGGAATATCCGATCTAACAATGTTGTCAAAACTCTTGGGAGTTCTTCTCTGCGTTATTCTTTTCCATAAAAGTTTCACTTCCCTAGCTGGCTGCGTTATAAACCGTTTTCCTTTAAATATTCTGCAAAAATAAAAAAAAATAATAAACACTCACCTTCACATACAAGCCACCAATAAACTATGACGTTACCAGGATGCCCTAGCAGAACTCGAGAATTTTTTTAGTTCAAGCAGTTTCCTAATTAAGCGGAGCGACCTTTGTCCAACATTAAAGGCTATTATGCCAATACGGAAATAAATGTTAGGATTCTCTCACCCTATACAGCTAGTCATCTTCAAGCACTTGACTCCAGCGACTTCAGAACCCGTACAGCAAAGGAAAATTCCTGGTCATTTAACCGGACGCTGGTTTATCTTGTCAAGGATCGAATCCTACTTCAACTAGCCAATCTAAGCGTCACGTGGTTTTCTGCGAAAAAAAGAAAAAGAAAAAGAAAGAACCAAAACATACTAAGGAAAAGAAAACAACACTCAAATGGTCAAAGTGGTCATTTAACCGGACACTGGTTTATCTGGTCAAGGAGTAGTGCATTCGCATTGGTTTTGTCTTGTTTTGTTTTTTTCCATTTTTATGACCTTTTCTTATAGAGATCCTTGGCAATGCCACTTGTGTGTATATAATGTGTATATATATATATGTTATTAGAGTGGAAAAGGAGTGAATACTCAAAAAACAAGCAGGGTGATTTTTTAAGAAAAATCACCCTCAATGGGGTGAATCTGTTGAACAAGACACCCCAGAAAGGTGTTTTTTTCCTTGAAATCACCCCACAAGTGTCCAGGATAACAAAAAATAACCCCAACAGGGTTGATTTTGCGTCCCACAAGGGTTAATATTGCAAATCGTGCCACCCCAGAGAGATGTGGCTTTCGGTCTAA